>NC_135571.1:12006439-12056439 GCF_964340395.1 Glandiceps talaboti
TGGAGCATAAATTTTTGTCTAGTTCCTGGCGACCGTGTTCCGATTTTACGCTACGTTATCTTTATATGTATGTGTGAAGATAACGTAGTGTAAAATCGGAACCCGGTCGTCAGGAACTCTAAGGCTAGAGATTGAATTGAAGTTGAAGGGAGGACTGTGTTGTGTGTGTCTACCTCCATGACTCCATTCGTTATCATTATGCATCGGTCAAAATTCGAACTTTGATCTCTTACAAGGCGATGCCTCAATAAATAACTGATTATACTATTAGTACAACCTTGTGTAATATCACAGTGTGTTTTTAGACACAGTACTCACATTCACAATGTCAGTTTTCAGACAGTAACTTACAGTCCGTAACTTGTGTACGGTAGGCCACACGGGGCGCCCTCACACATACTATAGCATCTTATAGTTTAGGACATCCATGCTAACAACAGAGCTGCAGCTGTTTCGCTTCGTCGATCTCGCTCGGTCCTCTGCTAAAAAAAATTTGCAAACGCCGTAAGAAAATAAAAAGTAAAACGAAAAATGTCTAGTAACTCAAAATGAAATATGAAAATGAGTTTTAAAAAGTATTGTAAATAAAAACAAAGTTACATCCATGTCTAAATCAACCTGGATGAATTTTTGTTATTAAATAGTAGTGTAGTTAATACTATACTTTATTTGTAAAAATTCCTACAAATTGATTCAAGTCTCTTTTCCTTTAATGAACCAGTCAATTTTATGGGGGGGGGGGGGTAATGTTGGAAAATAAATGTACTAAGTACCACAAAGTGGAGGGGTAAATTTTATCAACAATATTTGAAGTGGAGGTACATGTCACTTTGGAAAATATCTATACAGGTAAAATGAGGAAAGTGTGTGTGTGTGGGGGGGGGGGGGGCGCTACTAAATTTCTCAAGCAAAGCGCGAGGAAGGTTATAACTCAATTTTGTTCACAGCAATTGCTCCAACCCACCCCCATCCCTTAGCCCATGTTTACCTTACACATATATGGAACCAAACAAATTTTTTTTAGGCCCAACCAACACTGATTAAAGTACTTTTTTAAAATTTTGACAGTGTCCATCTAAAATTTTACAAGCACTGCAAAAATGAAGAGAAGAAGAAAGACCAAAGCTGGGTCGACACCTGAAGAACGTGCCCAGCAAACTATGCAACCATCAGCTACCTTGAGAGCAACAGGTCTTATTCTAGCATTTGCTGCTGGAATGTCAGTTTCGTGTACATCAGTGGTTGTAAAGCTGGTGAAAGATGATCTGTCCTTTTGGGAAGTAACGTTTTATCGTGGTTTGATGAACAGCATCTTGGTTTATAGTTATCTTGTTGTGAATGGACGAGGTAATCTATTGAAAGATATTGATGGGAAGATATTTGGTACTGTTATGTTACGAAGTCTTTTTTTTGTAACTAGTGTGACGATATCATTTGCAGTAAATCAGAATATACCACTAGGTAAGTTTTCTTATGATTTCATCTTTAGCCTTCCTTGACCTTCCTTTCACTCTTTCTCATTTTTTTGACCAGAATAAGGCCTAAAGAAATTGTGTAGTTCTGATTACATTCAATTTTAGAATAGGTGGGGTAGGTAGATTGTTTAGTTTATTATTTTTTTATATATTTTTTTTCATATGTGAGTGTCTAGTTCGGGTAGTTATGTTTTCCGTTGTTTTCCGTTATGGTCTCTGTGTTTTTTATTTCTTCTCATCAGATGTACATCCATTACAGATTGGAAGAATAGTTTTATATTGTCTTTTTAAGTGGATGTCAGTTTCCACATCCACTATTTCTTGTTAGACTTCACACTTTTCGCAATTTCACAACCTTTCACACCACTCCAGCAAGGAGAATAATATACCAAAAATGCAACAAAATATAAAATTACAAAAACAGGATACATTTCCAACTTCATACCAACTTTCACTTCAAATAACTATTATTCGTATTTGTTTCATAAAATGTAAATTTTCTTTTGATTCAGGTGATGCATCAGCACTGATGGGCACCAGTACAGTGATGACTGGATTTTTAGGAATTTTCATTTTAAATGAAAAATGGCACATAACGGAGATGTTACTCAGTTTGCTTTGTTGGGCTGGTGTTGTTCTCATTTCACGACCTGCATTTCTCATGGGAGCCACTGAGGGGGCTGCAGTAGATGATGGCGGTGTTCGAGCGTTCTACAGTATGTTGGCACTGTGTGCTGCCTTGACAACAACTTTGTCATTTCTGTTTGTGCGAAAGATTGGTGGTTCCCTTGACGTGCCACGACTGGTTTTAGCGTCAGAGTTCACCTCTATGGTCTGTTGTTTCTCTATTCTTCTATACACACAAGGTGGTGTGAGTCTTCCCCCTGAGAATACATTGAGGTATTTGCCCGCACTTAGTCTGACAAGTAAGTGTACTTTCTCTTAATTTTAGCAAAGCTGAACAATAGCCATGGTGAATATGTCTGTGTGTATGTGTCTGTGTGTGTGTCTGTGTGTGTATGGATGTATGTTCGTACGTACGTACGTATATACATACATACATACATACATACATACATACATACATACATACATACATACATACATACATACATACATACATACATACATACATATGTATGTATGTATGTATTAATGTATGTGTGTATATATGTATGTGTATATGTATGTATGTATGTATGTATGTATGTATGTGTGTGTATGTGTGTGTTTGTATGTGTATGTGTATGTATGTATGTATGTATGTATGCATGCATGTATGTATGTATGTATGTATGTATGTATGTATGTATGTATGCATATATGTATGTATGTATGTATGTATGTATGTATGTATGTATGTATGTATGTATGTATGTATGTATGTATGTATTTTGTCACTTGACTATAGCCTGTGTTGATCAGTAAAACCCTTCAGCCCATTGCTTTTCACTTTTGTTTTTTGAAATAACTTGAAGTTCAAGAGGTCAACAACGTCGCCGTCATTTGTCAAAGAAAATGTTATTTCAAATGTATAATAAAGATAAAACAAGTTGAAATGTCTCGCGCATTGATGCATCTTGGAATAAGAAAATCAACTATTCAAATTACTGACATGTTGTTTTTCTCTATTCCCTACCAAGGTACAATGGTACAAGTATTAATGGGTGCCAGTCTACGCATTGAAAAAGCAGCAAGTGCGGTCGTTTGTAGAACAGCTGGACTCGTTATAACGTCCTTTATACTGCAGAGCGCTGTTTTCCATACCATCCCTGAAATAACTAGTTTAGCTGGTGCTGGTCTCATTCTTACATCCACTGCTTTCCTGAGTTGGAGAAAACTCCAAGAAAAACCAAAAAGATCTTAGAAGCCTACAATTGAGGTCGTTAACCTGAAATAGAATGTTCGATAAAAATCTTTCTACCATTGCAACATTTTAGCTTTTGATTCAATAAAAATTTACTGTGTAATCACATTATTTCATGTACATTTGCATATTACTTGCATATCATTTGCATATCATTTACATGCAGGTATGCAGTAATTTACTGTGTAATCACATTATTTCATGTGCATGTGCATATCATTTGCATATCATTTGCATATCATGTACATATCATTTGCATATCATTTACATGTAGGTATGCAGTAATTTTTCGGTATTTAGCACACTATCAGTGAAAATACCACTAGTGTGTGTGTGCATAGTGCAAATAATGACAGATATATATTCAATAATGACAAGTGTCTGGGAAATTACCTCAAGTTGTGAGTTATTATAGTGACTTGTGACATTTTACAAGAGGAATACATGAAACGAAGCATTTTTCACCCAACCCTTTTGGACTTATAAGTAACTTTGAATCAACATTTGACAATACATCAAATAATCTGTACAGTTGTCTTGTAAAGATATCTTTTATAATTTCTTTGTAATAATTTTGAAACTTTTATATAACATGTTTGGTAACAATTTATCATTAATATACATCCTAAAACCTTAAAAATGATGGGTTATTTTATCAATAAAGAAAAAAAATAAATGTGATTCTACATTTTTTTTTAATGTTTTTAGTTCAAAATCTAACTTTTCCAGGCCATGTATTGATACTTTAGGAATGGCAATTAAATCAGAAGGAAAGTATGAATTATTTGATTCATTAAAGGCCCTCATTTTCTTATAAAAACTTGTGATGTCACCACTTTACTATGCATATAATATTATCTGAATGTCTTTTTTTTATAGTTAATAAAAGTCTGATTTTTAATTCTATTTCTATGTGTCCTAGAATTTATTACAGCAAGTCATCCTACATTAAGGGTTCCGTCTCTGTCTGACATGGTCTGAAAGTGAGTGAGCACGCCTGGGTAATTGATTCAAAGGCCTTAAGATTTGGTTGACCAAGATTCGATATCAGTACATAGTGCATCCTACAAAGTCACCCAATTGACACACTGTGGCAAAGACAAGCTATGTCTAAATGTATAGACTATATCTTTTAAAAGAATCCCCCCCCCCCCACAAAAGTACTAATTTGTGCTAATTTACGCTAGTGCGTAATAAGTTGTGATGATTCGATAGGCCAGGGGAAATAAAAACAAGAGTGTTGTCACTAACATTGTTTGAGGGCGCTAGTCGTCACCCTGAGGTCAACCAGCGAAGATGACCTAGACGAAAGCAAATGGCTCAGCGATGCAACTAATGGAGTAATTGTATGTACATCTGTCTGTCACCCTGGGTTTCTGGCCGGTAATCGTAGGTCCCGTTGAAGACCACAAGTGGACATCATAGGTTTGTATACGACTCAGTTATACGATTTTGAAATGAGTTATCTTAGTTCAAGTTTTTGTGGATTTTTCGGCCAGCAACTTAATTATTCAAAGAATTTATTTGGTGTAGGAAAAAGCACGAGTAACGTTACACTGGGAACATACTAACCCCGGATACTAACATACTAACACGTTAGAAATACATGCAGAGCTGGGATAAAGTATCCACTTATTTAGTATTGCTCTTTGTTGAACTCCCTGATTTTATAAAATATGCAATATGTTATGAATAACTGGAGAGTAATTCCATAACAATTTACAAACTGGACGTGATAGCATGCTGTTCTTTCAATTTCAAATCTCCTATAATTTTCAGAGCCCATGCCCCATATTTTTAGAGTACATTTTCTTATTTGTAGTGTAGTGTAGTATTTTTAATTGTACACAGATTTTTTTAAGGGGCTAAGTTGAAGGGTGTGAGTCTTTCTATATTTATTTTCACGCGAAGGGCACACAGAAAATACTAATTGCTTGGAAGTTGTAGACTCACCGTCTGCTTGTACAGTACTCCGAACAGTAATATGACATGAGTTGAAAACTGCAAACATTTTAGAAATCTATTTTGTCAGATATGATGACTTACTCGTAATATCATACACCAATTGATTACTTGTGTGTATAAATGTATTTGTGCAGCCACATAGAAAAAATTAAGAAATATGTCAAATGTTTGTTACTGTACGTACAATAACTAACATTTTACACATTTATTAGTGTTTTGCAATGTATTGAGTTACAAACACAGACTCGGTCAGTGTTGTTTCACATGGATTTTTTACGTAGGACGCCATGTTAAAATTGTTTTAGAAATTAAAAAACCAAAATAAATACCAAATCCTCATTCATATGGCCACTTTAAAATTGCACCACCTTAGTTTATTCTAAATGTAAAGAAAAGAAGCCATGAATTGTAAACTTAGATATTATACATGTCTATCTTAGTAAACTGAGACCTTGATTGCCAGAGTAGTAATTTTCAAAATTTTGTCCTTTTCTATGTTTCAGAAAATTTCAGTGCAAATAAGACATCAACTTTATCATTAATGAAATAACTGTTACCATGGAAACAGGAAGCAAAGACAACTCCAGTGATGAATATAATTCACTTTTCAAGAAAGTCTGTGACAAACTTCAGGAAACCGGTGATGTCAAGGCATTATCAGTTGAATTTGGAAAATTGAAGAATGAAGCTGATAGGGTAGCGTTTGCTCTAAAATTGCAGAGTGTTCACGATATCGTTAACGTGGTACCAACATTTCAACAAAAATCTGCAGACAAATCCAGAGAGTTACGGTCCAAAGGTAACACTGCATTTCAAAAGCAACAAAACGAAAAAGCTTTAGAGTTTTATACAGAAAGTATATTGTTTGCACCAATCAGTGATGAGGAAGATGGCGGAACATTGTTAGAACTCGCACTGGCGTTAGCGAACCGATCAGCTGTGTTGTACCATATGAAAGAACACAAACTTTGCCTTGAAGACATAGAGCGTGCAATTCAAAATGGCTACCCCGAGGAACTGCGATATAAACTACATTATCGTAGAGGTGGATGTTTACGGGCATTGAAGAGAAATGCTGATGCACGAGAGAGATTTCAAGAAGCCAGAGAAAGTGCTGATATTAGTAAGCTGGATAAAAAGAAATTAAAATCATTTAAGTCGGATATTGATGCCCAACTGAAATTATGCCGCGGAGACAATGTAAATGGTCCAGATGGTACAAAAGAGAAGACTGCCAACAAAGTACCACCTGAATTAAGTTATGGTCAAAACAAACAAATTCCATGTGCTTCGTCTGCCCTTGAGATAAAAAGTAGTCCCGAAGCTGGACGCTATGCTGTCGCAACTCGGGATATTAAGGCAGGGGATGTTTTAATCGTTGAGAAGCCGTACGCGTCTGTTGTGTTGCTTCCCTGTAACGCAACACATTGTCAACACTGTTACAAGAATGTATTAGCTCCAATTCCATGCAAGCAGTGTGCCAGCGTCGCTTACTGCAGTGTAAAATGCCGGGAAGAATCCTGGAATGAGTATCACAGTCTGGAATGTAAACATCTGGATTTTATCCAGAATATCGGTTTGGGAATGGGACACTTGGCATTCCGAATTGTCGTCAAGACAGGCCTCCCATTTCTACTGAAATTCCGGGAACAACAACTACAGCATGGAATTACAAATCCGGAGACTGGAGTAGCAAATCCGGAAGATGGATTCCTCGGCTGTAATGATAAAGGGGTATACATCAATGAGTACTATTCTATCCACCACTTGGTAACAAACTCACACCAGAGAACCGTCGGGGATCTCTTTAAAAGAACCGTCAAAGCCATATGCTTACTGAAATGTCTACAAGGTACAGACTTCTTTAAATCCGCACAAGCTAGGGAGTATGATTTTGATATCCATGCATACATAGGGGGCATTATTCTTACACACTTACAAAATATTCCTTGCAATGCTCATGAGATATCGGAATATGAGTTGTATAAGTCATCCGTGGAAAAATGTGAGTTTGTGGAAGTTGGTTCGGGATTATACGCAACAATGAGTCTGTTGAATCATTCATGTGATCCGGCTGTAACCAGGAATTGCTACAGTGATGTCTGCGTCGTCAGGGCAACCCGCAATGTCAACAAAGGAGAGGAGATAGTAGACAATTATGGATATTTGTATCCAGTGCATAAAAAAGCCGAAAGACGGACAAAACTTAAACAACAGTATTACTTTGAATGCAAATGTGATCCATGCGTCCACAACTGGCCACTCTATATGCAAATCGAAGATAAGTACCCAACGTATAAATGCAAGGCGTGTCATTTGCCGCTCAAAATACCGCTTAATCCAAACATGGAAGCAATGAAATGCAGTCACTGCCATCACAAGCAGAATTTGATGCAGCAAATTGCAACTATGCGAGTATCGGAGGAGCGCTACAGGACAGCTCTCACTAACGTGCTTGAGGGAAAGTTGGAGGGAATGATTCCAGCACTGCGCAATCACTTGAGTCTGATGGATGGGATGTATTCCCGGCCATGGAGAGATATCAATAACTGCCAGGAAGCATTGAAACAGTGTTACAATGTTGATGCCAATTGTATCATCTGTGATTGAATATGTTTGGTTGCCATGGAGATATCAACACTGAAACAATGCTACAATTTAAATGCCAATTGTATCGTCTGTGATTGAATATGTATGGTTGCCATGGAGAGATATCAATACTGAAACAATGTTACAATTTATATGCCAATTGTATCGTCTGTGATTGAATATGTATGGTTGCCATGGAGAGATATCAACACTGAAACAGTGTTGCAATTTTGATACAGATTTGCATTGTATGTGATAAATGAACGATACATCTCTGAGATAATGTTGCAGTTTTGCTGTGAATGACTTTGTCAGTGAACAATGTATATCTATTGTAAACTATGCTTTAATACAGTATCACTGCCAATTTGCATAAATTATATATGCATGAAATCTGTGTTCTCTTTTCTAAAACTGTGACAATGTATCAAAACCATAATCTGTTGATGAATTCTTTAGACAAAAACAATGTTACTCTTTTTTGTACATTGTAATATTTATGTATTAACTAGGTATGGATTCTGCCTTGACAACAAAAATGTTAGACTGACATATTATGACATGTGTCCAACTACGTGAAAAATCCATGGATGATGACAACTATGCTGCAGATTTACCATTGTGTACAACAAACTGTCTATATATCATGTGTTGACTGGTCGCCACAGAAACTTGCCATAGTGTCCTAGTGTTGAAGCAGGAGGAAACTGAAGTACCCAGGGAAAACCTGCGTTGTTCGGCAGGGTCAAACTGAGCATCACCCTTCTTACATACAGACCTGGTTAAATTTTTAATCAAACCCAGCCAACACCTGGCAGGTTCAAACCAATCTGATTAAAATCTGATGTGGTAAAAAAGGGTAGATGTCTTTATTTACCTCTATTTCCATCATTTTATGACATTTGTTTTGTTCTGGATGATCATCGCGTAGGATTCAAACCCAGACTGCAGGGGTAAGAGGTGTATAAGCTCACTGCTTGGCCACCGACAACCCAGGATAGAGTTGCTGCAACAATAGGTGTAACTTTACACACACATTAAACATTTTGACATTTGTAAACTTTAGTTTTTATCACGTCTTAAATTATATTGGTTCAGTTTTTGTACTTTTATCAATTTGTTTATGTTCTACACTAAACTACACTGAAAATTATAGACTTAAATTAAACTAACCTAGTAGGTTTATTAGATTTCAAGAAAAATTTGAAATGATTTTTTGATATGATCATTTAATTTTATTGCAAAATTGCAATCCAATCTATCTAACTATTGACATTTGAAATGATAAAAAAAGTTTGTAACTTCTTTGCAGTAAAAGTACCAATAGATAATTTTGAAAAGTTTTATAGAAGTAAGGTAGCAAAATTTTATTAGTATCAATAGAAATAATGTAACCAACTTGATAATTATCAAAAGTTCTTTGAAACAATGTAGCAAGATTTGATAATTATGACAATATAACCAACTTGATAATTATCAAATGTTCTGTAGAAACAATGTAGCAAGATTTGATAATTATGACAATATAACCAACTTGATAATTATCAAATGTTCTGTAGCCACAATGTAGCAAGATTTGATAATTATGACAGTGACAATATAACCAACTTGATAATTATCAAAAGTTCTTTGAAACAATGTAGCAAGATTTGATAATTATGACAGTATAACCAACTTGATAATTATCAAAAGTTCTGTAGAAGCAATGTAGCAAGATTTGATAATTATGACAATATGACAATATAACCAACTTGATAATTATCAAATGTTCTGTAGAAGCAATGTAGCAAGATTTGATTATTATGACAATATAACCAACTTGATAATTATCAAATGTTCTGCAGAAACAATGTAGCAAGATTTGATAATTATGACAATATAACCAACTTGATAATTATCAAATGTTCTATAGAAACAATGTAGCAAGATTTGATAATTCTGAAATGTTCTGTGGAAACTATGTAGCCAAACTTGATAATTATCGAAACTTCTTTAAAAACAATGTAGCAAGATTTGATAATTCTGAAATGTTCTGCAGAAACTATGTAGCCAAACTTGATAATTATTGAAACTTCTGTAAAAACAATGTAGCAAGATTTGATAATTCTGAAATGTTCTGCGGAAACAATGTAGCCAAACTTGATAATTTTCGAACGTTTTACAGAAACAATGTAGCCAAACTTTAAAATTATCAAAAGTTTCATAGAAACAATGTCTCTCTTTTTATGTGTATTCTGAGCTTAGGATAGATGTGCAATAGAATTAAACAAATGTTGAAATAACAACCTGGAATCTAATGTCAGTTATTATGACTGCTTTGTGTGTGTGTTACAATAGAATGTTTGTAATGGTGAAATTTATGATAATTTTATTATAATTTATTATAATTTATGATAATTTATCAGATTATGTCATTGTCTGCTTCTTGATTGGTGAATAACAAAGTGACATGATCAGGCCTAATGAAAAACATTGTTTGGTTCCGTTTACCCGACCCCACCTAGTTTTTCACTGCTGACCCTAATTTTTTTTTTCATATTCAAGAAAAAAATAATAAAATTACGAAAATTGTGAAGTCTTGCAAGAAATAGTGGATGTGGAAACTGACAAAACTGTTCTTCCAATCTGTAATGGCTGTACATCTGATGAAAAGAAACCAATAACAACCTTGGAAAACATAACTACCTGAACTAGACACTCGCACATGCAAAAAAAATGAAAAATGAAACTGACATCAACTTAAAAAGACAATATGAAACTGTTCTTCCAATCTGTAATGGCTGTACCATCTGATGAGAAGAAACCAATAACACAGAGACCATATGGAAAACAACAGAAAACATAACTACTTGAGCTAGACACTCACATATGAAGAAAAAATATAATATTTGAAATAAAATAAAAATTCTACCTACCTCACCCATTCTAAAATTGATTGTAATCAGAACCACACAATTTTTTTTATTAGGCCTTAGATGGTATTCCCCAACACAGCCTAGAATACTTGAACCCCCCCCCCCCCCAACACACACACCCTATTATAGTGTAACTCAATATCACCATCTAGCCATTCCTATCTATTCAACTTCTGATAAGCATCCACAATGCAATGTTTAATGGCCCCTGTCATGCACAGTGTGGTTAATAATATGTTTACAGCGTGATTTAGACTGCCTAAAAAATCTCCCAGGAAACTGCCTTGAGGATACAACATCCATAAAAACAGAAGTTCTCACACTGTGGACGTTAGGTGGCGTGTACTATCCCACGATGCAGCATTTTCAAGATGGCGGGGGTTGTGGTCAGTGAGGAAGATGTGCTGGAAGGAAGTGAACCTGGAGCAAGGTATGTTAAATAATTGTATTGCTTTTTCATCAAGTCTGATGAGCTCAAAATAATATATTATAAATTGTGTCCATTTATTACGTGTATGGCCTAAATCTTTACACCGTTTTCGACGGTTAATACGGGTTCAGATTTCTGCGGTTATCATATAAATATTATTTTTTGGAAGATGAACCGACCGATCGACGTACCATGTTATCGTTTGATTTGTTCGTAGACAACATATGCGTGTAACATTTGTGTAACCATTACGAGGCTGTGTCTACGCATTTTACATGGACCGTAGTGAAAACAAATACTGCACGGTTAAAATGAGACCCGTGACCGCACTGTTCGTGTCCGCTAGCTGTGTTGTCATTCAGTCGCTTTTCATAAATTATATACCAGGTGCCAATAACGTGCACGACCAGTTATCTCCATGCAACGTTGTCAGGTAACGTGTATTCGTTACTACTGCAGATAATTTTCTTGTGGTAAGAAGTAAGTTAAAACTGAAAAATAAATACATTTTTAGTAATTTCTGTAACCAGAAAGTAAACACCAAGATTCACACTTTGAGCAGCTAGCTGTTGTCGTCTGCAAATGCTAGTCTGATAATGTGATATCAACATTGGATTCTGATACACCACTGACACACTAATTTGGTGTTCTTGTATACCGACATGTACATGCAGCTGCAATAATTGTAGCATTTGTTGTGATTTTGAGGGGGTTTTCTTCTGCTTTTGTGCTTTTTTTTTCATTCCAATGTTTAACTGGAAACAAATGCTACAATTTGTGCAGGGCAAACTCAAATAGATGAGATCATGCTGAAAAAATAAGGGAGATGTCAGCATACTACCCATTTCAAAATGCTGCTTTTGCCGATTTTGACGGGATTGGGGTACCTCTGAACATTTCTTGGGTGTTGAAGGCTCTGTATTTAATAGCAGAGTTTTTTGGCAGGTAAGGCCTAATTTAGCAGAAAAATCCACCCAACTTAGCAGTTCAGATTTGCTTCACGTACGTCTTTTTGTGTTAACATTACAGAAATTGTAGCGTTTGCATCCACTTAAACATCGGAATGAAATCACAAGCCTGCTCTATCCAAGGTGGTCTGAGTTTGACTCACGAAATTAAATTTGTGTTTTATTAGAGAGTATGCTGATCTGTGTAAACATTTTCCTTCATTTTTCTCTTCAAATTACTGTAATTTATATTCAATATATTCATATTCTATTATTTATTTCATTTTTTTCAGTCAATATCCTGTATTACAAGCATCTAATTCATTTGAAGATCTAAGTTTTTCAATTGAAGATGAACCCCGACGACCTCGCCATCCTAGCGGTAGTATTAATGAAATAAGTGAAAAGAAAACTGATGAAACAGACTCGGCTCAAAGTCAAAAACACGGAAATCCAATCGTGGAGGAAGAAGACAATAATGAAACTGTGATAACTCAAGAAAACAATGATTACTCTGAAAACATTAGTAAATTGTCAATTGAGGACACAGAAAATGAAGTCTTTCCGGAAATAACAGATTCAGGGAAAGTTGACGAGGAGACGACAAGGATAAGGTCTGGAACGATCCTGGATAAAGTGGATAGTGTGGATCGAGATCATCCAGATGAAGGTAGGAAGTGTTCATTGTGTCTTCCAGATCTTCAGCAGGAATATAGAAAATTTTTAATAAAGCCAGTTAAATTGTAATCATACATGTAGATGGAATAGTATTGAGGGTACAAAGTGGTTCTGGGCCCCCTGGGTTGTGAATTTTTCATCATAAAAACCCCAAACTACACATCTCTTGACAATATTTTGACACAATTTATCAATTCAATCGTTGTTGTCACCCAATATTATTGAGATAAGGAACAATTGCCAGTAAGTAATTCTTCAATTGCAACGAGAAACAAAAAACTATTTTACTATAAATTCTAAACACAAAAATATTTTACCATAAATTCTGAAGATGTTGTACATTTAGTTTTGGGGACCAATGTCAAAAAAATATATTGATTTCATAGCAAGAAATTTATTGCTGACAGTCAGTTATTTTAACTGACTTTCGGCTATTTTCTACATCACTGTTTAGTAGGCCTGAGCTGGCCTAGTATTAACATTGGGCTGGTACAAATGTACAGACATTAACCCTGCCAAATGTTAACACATGTTGATGAGTTGTTAGTGTCGGTGACAGTGTTAGCACAGAGTCAGCTAGTACTGGTACAGGCAATAACCCTACAAGTTGCTAACACATGTTGGTGAGATGTCAGTCCAAGTTAGTACACAGCTAGCCTCGGTGTTAACATAGTTAGTAATTAACAAGTATTAACGCTACCAGTTGCTAACACATGCTGATAAGGTACATGCTACTTGTACAAGACATTTTCACTTTTGTACATTATATCCATAGTATGACATACTGCAAAGTGTATGCTCATCATTTTCTATTTTCTGTTTATCTCTTCTAGATGTTCATAGCCTTCAATGGAAACGACATAAAAAACATATATTTATTTTGAGTGAAGCTGGAAAACCAATCTACACAAGGTAATTATTTTACTTTTTGGGGGACACATAATGCTTCTCGAAGTAACAGTGTCCTCTAGTGTTTAAGTAGAGTAATGGATATGATACTACCAGCCACCCAGAATGCTTGACAATACTGACCAATGACAGCCATGGATATGATACCACTAGCCAACCAGAATGCATGACAAAACTGACCAATGACAGCCATGGATATAGTGACAGCATTGACCAACCAGAATACATGACATTTATGAGGGCCACATAATAATTATGTTTTTCTTACCTTTCTGATTTAAATAACGTGTATGACTTAATTTAGTAATTATCATTTGTATATAAATGTGTTTATTAATTTTATAGGTATGGAAGTGAAGACAGACTAGTTACTGTGATGGGTGTCATGCAAGCACTCGTTTCCTTTATCCAAGCCGATCAAAACACAATACGGTAAGTATCACTTCTTGTATCTCATGCAAGCCACGTTGTACTCATTAGAACAGAAAATATGTTTATACCCTGTCAGTCTACATAACTTACACCAACTTGTGTCTACATCGTTGGTTTTGCAGTGCTCAAAATGTGAGAAAAGACAAGATATTCAAAGTCATCAATACTCTTCCCAATTATTCTCAAATTTTGAATGCTTCATATCTTGGCCAAGAACTTTGAGACAAAATAGTAGTAGCGAGGCTTAAAGGGGAACACCACTCTTGGAAATAGAGACATTTTCCTAAACTATGAGTTCTGGAGAGTCATTCCATAATGTTACATCACCTACAATTACTTGCAATTTCAGTGAAGCATCAAGTTGATCATGTTCCTTTGTAGAATATCTTTGCTATGGAACATTGCATCATGGGAGTCAGCTGAAATAATGTACATGTACTAGTATTCATGGTGGCACAATGAATATTCAGTGCTTATTCCCTTTGGTATAAAACATCTTTCATGAAAATGATAGACCCCAAATTCCTTTTATTATTTCACAAGGACCAGAAGCTAGCTTCCATTAGCAAAGTTTGGAGAGATGTAAAAACTTGGATTTTCAGTGAAATTCGTCCCGAAGGCACATTTAACAATATTTGTTTGTGTTCTCATTTTTTATAGGTCTATTATCTCAGGAGACCATAAGTTTGTATTTTTAGCTAGACTACCACTCATACTAGTAGCTGTTAGCTGTACACAGGAGTCTACACAACAGGTAAGAACATAGTTTGTATTTTTAGCTAGACTACCACTCATACTGGTAGCTGTTAGCTGTACACAGGAGTCTACACAACAGGTAAGAACATAGTTTGTATTTTTAGCTAGACTACCACTCATACTAGTAGCTGTTAGCTGTACACAGGAGTCTACACAACAGGTAAGAACATAGTTTGTATTTTTAGCTAGACTTCCACTCATACTAGTAGCTGTTAGCTGTACACAGGAGTCTACACAACAGGTAAGAACATAGTGTGTATTTATAGCTAGACTACCACTCATACTAGTAGCTGTTAGCTGTACACAGGAGTCTACACAACAGGTAAGAACATAGTTTGTATTTTTAGCTAGACTACCACTCATACTGGTAGCTGTTAGCTGTACACAGGAGTCTACACAACAGGTAAGAACATAGTTTGTATTTTTAGCTAGACTACCACTCATACTGGGTACTATGGTAACTAGACAATCCCAAAGTCCTTTGCATCTGAGCATGCTCAGTCTGGATTTGCAAGTTCCCTATTTGATCTTTTCTACATCAGGAAGAGTGACAGCATGTCTGATTGTTTGTTGTTTATTATCTCTTGGCTGGAAGTATTGTAATCCTCTCAAATGACATTCCCATTGGTTTCATCCAAACTTTTGATTATTTTCAGTATTTGAGTTGATTTTGTCGAACGTTATTCTCTGAAATGGGATTGTTTTCAAATTTTACTACTGATTCCACTGTATGTTTTGCAACCAAATTCATACCGGAAAGTTGTGAATGTATAAAACTTCACATTTCAAATGGTCATAAGGAACAACATATTACAAAAACTCTGCAAAACGCTCAGTCTTTGCAGAAATCTGTCTGTTTTAGACCGACAGATCACCAATGTTGTGTTTGCATGCTGGTTAGGCCAAATAACAAAAATTATGTGGTTCCGATTACATTCAATTTTAGAATAGTGGGTAGGTAGATTTTTTTTAATTTTATTATATTTTTTTTTTTCATGTGTGAGTGTCTAGTTCAGGTTTTCCATTCTTTTCCAAATGGTCTCTGTGTTGTTTATTTCTATCTATCAGAGATGTACAGCCATTACAGATTGGAAGAACAGTTTTATATTGTCTTTTTAAGTTAATGTCAGTTTCCACATCTACTATTTCTCGTGAGATTTCACAATTTTTGTAATTTTACTATTTTTTTCTCGAAAACGTAAAAAAAAAATTAGGGTTGGCAGTTAAAAACTAGGTAGCGTTGGGAAACCGGAACCAAACAATTTTTTTCTTAGGCCTTATAACAACATATGTGTGATTTTTACCAATAGTCAATCTAATTATGTACTTTCTCTTTTGATTTATTTCAGTTAATTGTGCAATTAACGTATGTTTACAATCAAATTGTTAGTGTTTTAACGTTTAGTCAACTTAATAGAATATTTCAACAAAGAAGAAATTATGACTTAAGAAGATTACTAACAGGTAAGGTAACTTATTTCTGCTGATATTATAAACTCAGAATTTTGTCCTCAAGACAAATTTGATACAACAGGCAATATTTGCCAAAAGTCAATCATTTTGTAAATTTAGGTGGTGGTTGTTGTTGTTGTTGTTGTTGTTGTTGTTGTTGTTGTTGTTTCACTTGATAGATAACAATACTTTTACCCCATGCCATGTGAGTTCCAGTGTCGGTACGCAGGAGTATTTACATTCGTACTTGCAGTGTTTTCTGCTACACTTTCACTCGCCACACTCCTAAAAGTACGGCTACAAAGAGTACTGCAAGGGCTCATGCAAATACACCGAGTACGCCACACTTGCATTCGCCTGGCATTCTGTCATATTTATCCATATGGCCACTTAAAATCTTCACTCTTTCAAAAAATAATCATTTTCAGTGTTATCCCACATAGAAGACTTTGCATGCAAAATATAGCTACATGCATGATACGTTTCTCATAGTGTTGTCGTCCATATAGTACAGTAAAGTTCACTATACCGTTCAACTTTTCTGTTTGATACAACCACACAGAAACCAACAACAAACTGGACATGCTATACTTTAAGATAACAAGATTGAATGAGTACAGTTTCTTGCTACATTTTGTCTAAAGTGAAATGAACTACACATGCCACCATACAGACATCTAATGAACTCCGCAACGGACATTTTATGCACCCTTCATCCTGTGTTTGATACTAAGAAAAACATTGGCGCCTGGATGTCTGCATGGAGTTGCAATATATTTAAATGGTTTATTTCATTTAGACTAAATGTAGCAAAAAATGTGATCTTCTATTGAAGTGTAGCATATCCAGTTTCTTGTTAGTTTCTGCATGGTTTTAGGAAACAGAAAAGCTGAACAGTATTGTGAAATTCACTGTAGGACTTTTTGTATACAAAACATTGCATCATACGTTTTCTCTCTGTCTTTTACTGATTCTGTATATTTTTTCTTCACTTTTTTTCAGGGACAGAAAAATTTATTGATAATTTATTGAATTTAATTGATACCGATCCAAGTTTTGTATTACAAGCTGTAAGATGTTTACCAATGCCAGGCTCAGTACGGGATATCATAGCTCAGAGTATGCACAATGCCAAGGTCAAGGTTAGTACAGGATATCATAGCTCAGAGTATGCACAATGCCAAGGTCAAGGTTAGTACAGGATATCATAGCTCAGAGTATGCACAATGCCAAGGTCAAGGTTAGTACAGGATATTGTCAGTACGGGATATCATAGCTCAGAGTATGCACAATGCCAAGGTCAGGGGCTAGTACAGGATATTGTCAGTACGGGATATCATAGCTCAGAGTATGCACAATGCCAAGGTCAGGGGCTAGTACAGGATATTGTCAGTACGGGATATCATAGCTCAGAGTATGCACAATGCCAAGGTCAAGGGCTAGTACAGGATATTGTCAGTACGGGATATCATAGCTCAGAGTATGCACAATGCCAAGGTCAAGGCTAGTACAGGATATTGTCAGTACGGGATATAGCTCAGAGTATGCACAATGCCAAGGTCAGGGGCTAGTACAGGATATTGTCAGTACGGGATATCATAGCTCAGAGTATGCACAATGCCAAGGTCAAGGGCTAGTACAGGATATTGTCAGTACGGGATATCATAGCTCAGAGTATGCACAATGCCAAGGTCAAGGGCTAGTACAGGATATTGTCAGTACAGGATATCATAGCTCAGAGTATGCACAATGCCAAGGTCAAGGGCTAGTACAGGATATTGTCAGTACGGGATATCATAGCTCAGAGTATGCACAATGCCAAGGTTAAGGTTAGTATACGATATTGTCAGTAAGGTGACCCAATTTTTTTTCCGTTTCTCTTAACCCAACTGACTCAAATTTTCAGCTCCGTCATCCAAAAAAATAAATATATTTTCGCCTGCCCTTAGTATTTTTCAAAACAGCTCCCTCTCTGGCAAGAATAAGCAAGTGTCAGGACTGTTAACGTCATCTACATGATGGTGACCAATTTCAGAAAATGGTAGCCCAAGGATGGTGACCAATAGTCCTATATTCCTGAACAGAAAATAGTTTCTCTATTGGAAATATGTGTGTTATTAAAATACTTTTATGTCCGTAAATCTTCCATCCTTTAAATCATCACATAATCAATGGTAGCCTGAGTGGGCTACCAGCTGTAAATCATCACATAATCAATGGTAGCCTGAGTGGGCTACCAGCTGTAAATCATCACATAATCAATGGTAGCCTGAGTGGGCTACCAGCTGCAAATTATGGTAGCCCCATGACAAGAATTGGTAGTCTTTGGGCACGGCACTACTGTTAATTTCAAACCCTGTACGGTATGTCATCACTTGGTACCTGCTCTAGCATTTTACTTAAACAATTTCTGGTAACAATTTTCAAAGTTTAAGTTTGGAACAAAAGTTGAATTTGATATAGTAGTAATTTATATAAATCTAAAGTCAACCAAGAAATAGAACGGTTGTTGTTTTCATAATGCACTAAGGTAGTAAAAGTTATTTTTTACGTAACAAGAATTCTGATATCGTATTCTGAATGTTTTTTTTTCAGGATCTGGTCTTTGCAATTTTAATTTCAAATAATCAATTAATAGCCTTAGTAAGAATGAAGAAATATGTCCTACACCCAGCAGGTAGGTGTGTTTTACTAGATATTATCTAAATGAGAACAAATACAGGGTTGATTGTATTATTGCGGCATTAATTTTGTTACTAGTTTGGGAATCTAGGAATGTCATTGTCACCAATTCTACATTACACATAATAGTCTCTTACACAAAATCTGACTTAGGAGAGGTCTTCTGTACACTGAGATGTGGTATTCTGGAGTATATAATTGTCTTTGATTGATTGATTGATTGATTGGTTGATTGATTGATTGACTGACTGACTGATTGATTGATTGATCCATTGATTGATTGATTGATATGATTGTCACTGATTTGATTAATGATTAATCATATAATTGCCATTGATTGATTGATTATGTGATTGTCATTCATTCATTCATTCATTCATTCATTCACTCACTCATTCATTGATCATGTGATTGATTGGTTTATTGATTGACCATGTGATTTCATTGTGTCATTGATTGATTGATCATACAATTGTCATTGGTTGGTTGATTGATTGATTGATTGATTGATTGATTGATTGATTGATCGATTGATTGATTGATTGATTGATTGATTGATTGATCATATAATTGTCATTGATTGATTTATCATGTAATTTTCATTGATTGATTGATTGATTGATTGATTGATTGATTGATTGATTGATAAATATTATATCTTTTTTTACAGATCTTCATTTGATCTTTAATCTAGTCAGTGCCTCTACCTCCTTCCAAGCAGCTGAGTCCTGGACACCGATATGTCTACCAAAGTTTGATAACAGTGGTTTCTTGCATGCCCATGTATCGTATTTAGATGATACCAACGCATGTCTACTGTTACTCACTGTTGACAGAGATCTATTCTTTACACTCTCAGATTGTAAACAGAAAATTGTGGATGTGAGTATCAAAATATTATGATAACTGTAACAGAGTCCCACATTTAGGGATGCACTACAGATAGAGGTTGATATGTATTTATAGACATATTAAAGGTTGATATGTATTTATAGACATATTAAAGTCAGATGTATTTGTGGTGTATATCCTAGAAGTCCACTTGTGGTTCATATATGCAGAAAGGCAGTTTGTGTTAATTGTATATACACATGCACACACACACACACACACCCACCCCTACGTACCTACATTCATACACACACATACATAATTACATACATACTACGTACATACGTACGTACGTACGTACATACATACATACATACATACATACATACATACATACATACATACATACATACATACATACATACACACACACACACACACATACATACACACAGAGGAGGTTAATTATAAAGAATGGTGAAATGACTTTGATTTGAAGATTCTATTCACAATGCTTACTTATCTTTCAGAGGTTAAAAAAGTACAACTGTTTACAAGCAATACAAGAGTCATTGCGAAATGACAGTTATAAAGTGGCACAAGTCGGCATCACAGACCTCAGACATTTCCTGTATAAATCACGGAGTACAGCACAGTTCACCAGTCCTTCTTGGGAACCACCTTACACTGATTTGACTGAAAGGGAAAGGTGAGTACTCCATAACTGTTTTATATATCCAGTGTCATGATATCTGACACTCTGCAGTGATTGTGTACATTTCATGATACCAGACACTGTGTAGTGATTGTGTACATTTCATGATACCAGACACTGTGTAGTGATTGTGTACATTTCATGATATCAGACACTCTGCAGTGATTGTGTACATTTCACCATATCAGACACTGTGCAGTGATTGTGTACATTTCATCATATCAGACACTGTGCAGTGATTGTGTACATTTCATCATATCAGACACTCTGCAGTGATTGTGTACATTTCATCATACCAGACACTGCAGTGATTGTGTACATTTCTTGATATCAGACACTGTGCAGTGATTGTGTACATTTCACCATATCAGACACAGTGCAGTGATTGTGTACATTTCATCATATCAGACACTGTGCAGTGACTGTGTACATTTCATCATATCAGACACTGTGTAGTGATTGTGTACATTTCATGATACCAGACATTGTGCAATGACTGTGTACATTTCATCATACCAGACACTGCAGTGATTGTGTACATTTCATCATATCAGACACTGTGCAGTGATTGTGGTTATTTCATGAAATCAGTTTGAAAGTGATCCAATGTTTTTTCACTTGAAGGAAATGTGAATATTGATAATATGGTGTCTGTTTGTTAATTTGTTATTCATTTGTTTGTTTATTTGTTTCTTTGTTCTAGGTTATTTGGAATGTATCATTTCCTGCATCAAAAACTCCACAGCTCAAGACCAGTGAAGATATTATTCCATGCAGGAGAGAAGGAAACTCTGTTGGGATGGGTAAGTCATCAATTTCTTACTTCTAGATATACATAGGGAGTGATGAGGGTGGCGGTGATGTTTTCTACGATCTCACTCCAGGGCTTGAAATTAACAGTAGTCCTGTGTCCACAGACTACCAATTCTTGTCATGGGGCTGCCAAAATTTGCAGCTGGTAGCCTACTCAGGCGATTTACCACTGATTATGCAATATTTCACACATGGAAGATTTATAAACATGAAAATATTTTAATAACACTCGTAATTCCAATATAGGAACTCTGTTTTCAGTTCAGAAATATAGGACTATTTGTCACCGTCCTTTGGCTACCACTTTCTGAAATTGGTAAACCACTAGGACTACCAAAGAAAAACGTTAATTTCAAGCCCAGGAAATAATCCAGAATCTTTCTTTATGCCCATTCTAAATGATTTGAGGGACATCACAATGTGAATGTAAAAATTTGATTTGACTACAGTTAATGCGACCACACTGATGGATATCAAATGAGAAACTACTGTAAACTTGGAAATTTTCACTAAAGACCTATTTTCACTAATTTCACCTGGGTAAAAAAAAACGCAAAAATAAGTAGTGACTAAAATGCCTTCTTGTAGATGAACACAATGTACCAGTCTGGTAATTAGTAAAAATAAGTAGTGACTAAAATACCTTCTTGTACATGAACACAATGTACCAGTCTGGTAATTAGTAAAAAATAAGTAGTGACTAAAATGCCTTCTTGTACATGAACACAATGTACCAGTCTGGTAATTAGTAAAAAATAAGTAGTGACTAAAATGCCTTCTTGTACATGAACACAATGTACCAGTCTGGTAATTAGTAAAAATAAGTAGTGACTAAAATGTCTTCTTGTACATGAACACAATGTACCAGTCTGGTAATTAGTGAAAATAAGTAGTGACTAAAATACCTTCTTGTACATGAACACAATATACCAGTCTGGTAATTAGTGAAAATAAGTAGTGACTAAAATGCCTTCTTGTACATGAACACAATGTACCAGTCTGGTAATTAGTAAAAATAAGTAGTGACTAAAATGCCTTCTTGTACATGAACACAATGTACCAGTCTAGTAATTAGTAAAAATAAGTAGTGACTAAAATGCCTTCTTGTACATGAACACAATGTACCAGTCTGGTAATTAGTAAAAATAAGTAGTGACTAAAATACCTTCTTGTACATGAACACAATGTACCAGTCTGGTAATTAGTGAAAATAAGTAGTGACTAAAATGCCTTCTTGTACATGAACACAATATACCAGTCTGGTAATTAGTAAAAATAAGTAGTGACTAAAATACCTTCTTGTACATAAACACAATGTACCAGTCTGGTAATTAGTAAAAAATAAGTAGTGACTAAAATACCTTCTTGTACATGAACACAATGTACCAGTCTGGTAATTAGTTAAAATAAGTAGTGACTAAAATACCTTCTTGTACATGAACACAATGTACCAGTCTGGTAATTAGTAAAAAATAAGTAGTGACTAAAATACCTTCTTGTACATGAACACAATGTACCAGTCTGGTAATTAGTAAAAAATAAGTAGTGACTAAAATACCTTCTTGTACATGAACACAATGTACCAGTCTGGTAATTAGTAAAAAATAAGTAGTGACTAAAATACCTTCTTGTACATGAACACAATGTACCAGTCTGGTAATTAGTTAAAATAAGTAGTGACTAAAATGCCTTCTTGTACATGAACACAATGTACCAGTCTGGTAATTAGTGAAAATCAATCTGTGACTGAGAACTAGCTGAAGACTGAGAAAAATCGCAAAATTTTGTGGCAGTGAAATATATACATTTACAGTATTTGGTATGACAAGATAAACAAGAATGTCAAGTTGACTGACAGGGGGTGCACTTCTATCCTAATTACCAATTGTTAGCACTCTCCAAATTGCACTGTTTTTGTTTGCTTGATAGGTGACATCAGGATTTGAATTATATGCAACCTTTGGACCCCTGGTAACCAAACCTGTAGCAATCACAGCAATTAATAAATTACTGAAATGGATAAAGGTAAGATAACATTGAATATTTCACTAAGTGATTGCGATAGTTTTGTTCAAGAAAAAAAAGAGAGAGAAAGGCAATTCAAAATGAAAAAAATGATACTTTGAAACTCATATGCTGCACTATATAACTTATGATTGGCTGATGTACCTCATTGCTACACTATTTAACTTATGATTGGCTGATGTACCTCATTGCTACACTATTTAACTTCTGATTGGCTGATGTACCTCATTGCTACACTATTTAACTTCTGATTGGCTGGTGTACTTCATTGCTACACTATTTAACTTCTGATTGGCTGATGTACCTCATTGCTACAGCACTTTACCTTTGGTTGGCCAGTATACGTTATTGATGTACAAATTTACTGTTGATTGGCTGCAAAAGAACAACCATTCCTTGAATCATCCAATCAAAACGTTTCATTTTTCAACCATCATCCGTTACAATGAACTAAGAATAATTCATATCCTGTTATTTCTTTTTCCTTTATCACAGAAAGAAGAAGAACGATTCTTTATATTGAACTCACCAGTTTTTTAGGATTTGGGACAAGAGATTTTATTGCGAGAATGTAAACCGCGTACAGCAAAGAAGCATCATTACTATCCTGGTCCTTGCTCCTCCCATGATGCATCGTGATATCACATCCAAAGAAGTGCATTTTGGGTAAAATATAATAGTTCAAATCATTGATTTAAGTTTCGTCAAAAATGAAGTATGAGTCAATATTTCAAAGTATTTTACATATTTGAAATGTTTCAAGAGCTTGTTGTGACCCTAAGTCTTATTTTAAAATTACCACTCTGGTTATAATTATACGCAGGGATCAATTTGAATATCAAACGAATATATTAAGGTCATAGAACATGTTACAAGTCACATGATATGTCAGAGGTCAAAGGTTATCAGACTGGTTTAGATATCGGATTACATATTTATGGAAGTTATACATATTTCTAGCAGTTTTCCTTCATTCCTGAAATAACTTCAAAAGTGAACTTTTACCCTCAAAAATTGATATTTCTGTCTCTCTGCATAATCACATTGCCAGATGATCTCAATATCTTTAGTCAAATATATTCATATTTTGATGATTGTACAGGTGTACACAGGGGTTCAGATCTAACCATTCTTCTGACCTTTGAAATGGTCATATGGATGAGCATTGTGTATTTATTTTGGATTTTCAATTTATAAAATAGTTGAATCATAGCTTCCTAGTTGAAAAATCAATGTGAAACATCATATGCCAAGTCCTTATTTGTAATTTAACAAATTGCAAAAGATTAATAAAATGTTTCAAATGTTTGCTGTTGTACGTACAATAACAAAGATTTTACACAATTTGTAGCTTTTTGCCAAAGTGTTGAGTTACAAACACAGACTTGGCATATGTTGTTTTACATTGATTTTTAGCACAACTGAACTGAGGTTCAGTAGTGCTATAGGGATCGCCCGGCCTGTCTGTGTGTGTGTGTGTGTGTGTGTGTGTGTGTGTGTGTGTGTGTGTGTGCGTGTGTGTGTGTGCGTGTGTGCGTGCGTGCGTGCGTGTGTGTGTGTGTGTGTGTGTGTGTGTGTGTGTGTGTGTGTGTGTGTGTGTGGATGTGTGTGTGTGTGTGTGCGCGCGCGTGTAAACAACTTAAAGTCAAAAACCGCTGAACCAATTGCCATGATATTTGGTGGGTCCATTACCTTGGGTGTCTAGTTGGGAAATTGTTCAAATCAAAATGATCGCACCACAGGTGTAGGAAGCGATGATACAGTTGTTTCATAAATTAAAAATCCAAAATAAATACCCAATCCTCATCCATATGACCACTATAACCTTTCACTTCTGACATTGACCCATGACAGTTATAACCAAAGGTATCTAATTCTGTTTTACAATTAATCCATTACACAGTTTATTAGTAGTTACTGTTTTGATAGTTTTATGTTGATAACAAATGTAATGTTATTTGATAAAATGCAAACTTGTAAAGAAGAGACACAAAAGTGGTTGTATTTCACAAGTTCAGCTTAAAAGAGAATGCCATCCAAGAAAATCAAGGTATGTTCATAAACTAGGAGGTTCAGGAGAGTTGCTTTGTGACTTCACATCACAAAATTTTCACTTGGTGGCCTCCTAAAACTTAGTCTTGGTTACCCAGCTTCTCGCCACTGGGGGCGCTGTCTACGAGATCACCCCAAATGGTTTTTCTTGGCAACCAAGCAAAAATGATGCAGGAATCATGACATGACTGTCCAGAACCACTAAATTCTGGAAATATTGTTATTTCCTGGAGTTGCATTCTCCTTTAAACATATTGTACAGTATGAAGGCTGAGGGGCAGAGGCAATGTTATAATTAATATGGTTAAAATCTTATCAAGGAAGGAGGGTGCTTTGTCATTCATCATTTCAATCTCGTAGACATCAAAGCCAAATCTGAATAGCAGGAAATGAAATCAAACTTACCTCATCCTCAATGAGATTTTAATCAAATTCTAGTTATGTTTTTTATGAAAATACTAAATGGATGGAGAACCAGCGTTATCTTGTTTTACTGTCATCAACTTTTTTTTAGTAAATTTATATTTTATATTTTTAGTGTGACCCATGCAGAACAGAATTATTCTTTCTACTGTTACACTTTACGTGTATATAATATTACACACTGGTAGACTAGACAGGACATGTATTATCACAAGGGCTGTTATACAGCAACTGTTTTTTGAGACTAAAGTCAGGAAAATAGTTGCTACATGATGTCTAAATAGTGCTCAAATAAGGCCGATTCCATACTGGTAATCAAAAGTGAATAAAACAAGTTCTTTATATTTCATTTAACATCCAAGTTTTTATCAAAACAGAGAATTCACATGGTATCTTTTCCCTTAATTGCAAAGAGATAATGCTGTTTGTTCGCATCCATATTGTTATTTTAATTTGTGTAAATTTTATTTTATATTGATGATATTTAATACCTTTGTGTTGAAATTACGGAGTTACGTCACAAGTATAGATTGTTTTTATTTACAGTTTTTGTCAAATTTATTTTAATCTGCATGTTCCAACACAAGTTAGTGTCCTCAACATGCTGCTGTAATAGACAAGTTTTATTACGAAAAAGGGGTGTATTCACAAACGTGATGGATTTTGTTGTACAATGTTGCCCATCAAGTTGTAGCTTTGTCCCCTATTATCATATAGAATGAACCAGAAAGATGTCTGACACCAGAGTGTCTATCACAGTTATTCGTAGTCCAAGGAGATTCTGACTTGAGTACATAGTCAGATATATTGGACTGTGTGACTCCGTTCTTAGTCAGAGATCCAGCTGTTCTCAAAAAAAATAATGGGTCCTCATTCACTGATATGCCAGCACTAATACTTATGATAAGATCATGAACATGTCTTGGTGAACAAGAAGGCAACATCCCATTTAAACAAAATTGTCTTTCTTGAGCTATGATGAAATTCGAAAAATTTAGCTGATGCTGTGGCTGTAAATCGTTTGGAGGTTGGGATAGAAGCAAGCTAATTCATAGACAACTTTTACAGACTTTTCTGGGAGTAAGTCAGTGTTGAATGTTGGCATCAGTGTTTGATGAAAGTTCAGGGCCTCTTAGATCTCTGACTGAGCTGAGAACGACGTCATAGCAAAGTTTAGGGCCTCTTAGATCTCTGACTGAGCTGAGAATGACATCATAGCAAAGTTTAGGGCCTCTTAGATCTCTGACTGAGCTGAGAACGGCGTCATAGCAACCACATATATCTGACTCTGTACTAAATTCAGAGCCTCCTCAGACTAGTGACCAACTAAAATCAGCAGCACAAAGTGAAATATTAGCCTTTGTATCTTTTTTTGTGTTTATATAATTATTAAAAGCTGCACTAGCTGTAACTGGAAATTGTTTAAGTAGATATAATGACTTGATCATAATATCTTACATCTTGAACAGTTTGGAATCAATATATTTGTGTAGCAATAATATACATAGTATATGCTATATAGCCACTCAACTTTGCACCCTAAAATCATCACCCCAATAAATAACAATTATAACTTATTACTATACTACTTATAGATAAAATAGACCTCTATTTGTTATATATAATATATAATTATTGGTATTTTTAAAAATTTTCAATGAATATATGGTTGGTTGTCTGATTGACAAATAATAATACTTCAGTTACAGCTAGTACAGGTTGAAATCTTTTCCATGGTGTAAGGGGCTCAGCACAGGAAAATAAGCACAACATGAGGGGGAGGGGGGGATTATGTGAGGGGGGGGGGGATTATGTGAGGAGAAACTATGTAAGTATAAATAAGTTTGTAAATTTGGAGGAAACATCCAAAATTATTTAATAACCTCTTTTTGACTTTTGCCGTGAAAATTTTTTATCATCATTTTCTTGTCCCAATATACATCAAGATTAAGTCATGAGTAATGAAAAAAAAAAATAATTGTGTGTTTTTGATAACCTGGCCTCAGAGAATAGGGAAGGTAGATTAGGATTTTATTTTGTGTTTTTAATTGTTTTTGCTTCGACCTAAAACAAAATATTGGTCAGAATACCCCTTCTGTAATAGTTTGTGTACAGACATCACTTTCTGCTTCGACCCAAAACAAAATGTTGGTCAGAATACCCCCCTTCTATGTACAGACATCACTTTCTGCTTCGACCTAAAACAAAATATTGGTCAGAATACCCCTTCTGTGATAGTTTGATGAAATATGTACAGACATCACTTTCTGTTTCGACCTAAAACAAAATATTGGTCAGAATACCCCTTCTGTAATAGTTTGTGTACAGACATCACTTTCTGCTTCGACCCAAAACAAAATGTTGGTCAGAATACCCCCCTTCTATGTACAGACATCACTTTCTGTTTCGACCCAAAACAAAATATTGGTCAGAATACCCCTTCTGTGATAGTTTAATGAAATATGTACAGACATCACTTTCTGTTTCGACCCAAAACAAAATATTGGTCAGAATACCCCTTCTGTGATAGTTTAATGAAATATGTACAGACATCACTTTCTGTTTCGACCCAAAACAAAATATTGGTCAGAATACCCCTTCTGTGATAGCTTGATGAAATATGTACAGACATCACTCTCTGTTTTAAATATTTTAAAATGTTGAGTTATCAGAAACACACAATTGTTTTTATTTGCCTAAAGCAGCCAGCAAATTATGATTGCTGAAAAATGCAATCAAACAGGTGTAAATTGAATATTAAGGTATGTTAATAGCCAATCAGGATGTTGCGATTTCTTCTTTACTTGTGAAATATCATTGAGGTGGCCATATGGGTGAGGATTTTGGATTTTTAATTGATCATGGCTTCCTTACTTGACAAATCAGTGTGTAAAATATTTGTTATTATATATACAATAACAATTTAATTCATTTGTTAATTTTTGAGTTTTTTGAGTTACAAATAAGAACTTGATATGTGTTGTGATTTTCAAGTAGGAAGCTATGATAAAATTGTTTAATAAGTTAAAAGTCCAAAGTAAATAGCTCATCCATTTGACCTTGTTAATGCAGTAACTAAACGATATTGTAGTAAGTAAACATCATTCAGGTAGTCAAAGCATTGATATAAGTGCTGACATCAGACCGTAGACGAATGGAACTTGTTACAACGAGGAAAGTAAACATTAGATTAATAACACTTGGCATAGCATACTTGTATTACATTTCATGGTTTGATAAGAACAGTTTTATGGCCTCTTTATGTGTACATGAAATGCCAGGGAAACTGGAAATTTGTTTGTGAATGTGAACTATTATGTAAAGTGGCCATAAAACTGTTCTTATCAAATGATGGAATGTAATACAAGTCTCTGCACTTCCAACATGCTGTGCCAAGTGTTATTACCGGTAATCCAATTCAGTTGTCTGCTTTCCATGTTTCTAAATTCGTCCATTCGTCCACAGTCTGATGTCTGGAGTTATAGAGAACATTTTGAGACACTGTTTTGTCAGTGTAGATCAGATTGATATAATACAATATTGTTCAACCAACTGTACCTATTAGCCTGTCTCAAGCTGTGCTAAAACTACCTACTGTAGCAGCAAGTTTCTCTATTGATCACAGTGTAATCTTTCATTCCCTGATGTTTAATTGTAAACAAATTGTTGATAAGACCAAGGCTGGTTAGTCACTACACAGATTACATGACACATATATACTCACTGACTTCACTCAGACGGTAAACAAACAACTCCAACATTTGATGTTAAATAGCAACTAGAACACAATACTACATTGCAACTTTAAATTTGTTTGTTTTTCCAGATTAGATATCCCACAGTGTCCACTACCCTGAAGACTTTGGTGAAATGTATGCTAATTCAACATCAGGGAGTGAAAAATTACACTGTGATCAATAGAGAAACTCACTCCTAGTAGGTAGTTTTAGCACAGCTTGAGAAAGACTAATTGATACAGTTGGTCGAACATTTATTTAATATAGCCAGCCTAGAATGACCATGTACATAATTCACATTTTATAGATTTCTGATGCATTATCAGACATTGGATAGTATAAACAAGTGTGGTACATACAGAAAATGCTTTAATTTGGTGTAATGGGTAAACATTGTTCATGCAGTCAATTGACTGAAAAAAGGATAATTCTAATGAACGGTTCGTAATAACTACACTTTAGGTTAGAGTACGAGGGAAGTTTTATCGTTGAATTCATTTGTACAGTTAATTATTATGACTCGATGTAATCTTGTACAGATGAATAAATCAATTATACTTATGTGTGTGTGTCATTTTTTTGGTACAAATTACGAACTGAACACTCTAAACAAAACAAAACAAAACTTAACTGAAATAAACTGCACACTAACTCTCGACAAATTAAACGAGCTCACACACAGACTGACAGACACAGACAGACAAACACATGGGTGCGCGCGCGTGCACACACACACACACACACACACACGCACCTTACCATGGAGTGTTGTTCGTGCTCCAGTTTGAGTCCCTGTTCTTTGCTCTCCTCGTATTTCACATTTATGTATATAATTCATGGAAATAAGAATGTTAACTAATTTTGTATATTGATATTGTTACGGTAATATATTAAGATGAAATGATATTGAACCTTATTATATCACATTCATCAACACGAATTCAATGCCAGCAATCAATTAATTCTCCGTTCTATTGCAGCTAGCTGTAACAGTTGCAGGCCATTGCTGACTGATCTAAGTACAATCATTGTATTGTTATTTCCATGGTGACTTTTAACAGTCATTGTTATTCCACAGCATAATGTGTATGATCTGCACTTTCTACACAGGCTGATTCTTATTGATAAAGAATGGACAAGTTTCAACAGGTTTCTATTCAGCGTACACAAAACAAACCATAAATACAGAAATCTCAAATCACTCGCTCTCAGTCTGTCCGTCTAAATAATCTTGTATATCGCCTTTTAAATAGAGATAATATATATAACTTTATTTAAATCTGTATTTACACAAACCTTTATATCTCTTTAACTTGTTGCATGGTAGAGTATAGTTACTGCTTTTTGGTGCCTTTAATATAGTTAATATTATACTAACCTCCACAGTTAGGATTACCTTAATTGTTATTTTTTCTTCACATCTTTCAACTTGTTTGATTAATGGTTTCCTGTTTATAATTGTAAGTAGATTCTTAATAAGGTTTAAATTATCCTCGGGGATTATCCCTTTATCCTTTAAGCTGTGTAAGATATCTATAAGTTTTTAAGCCCTTCAAGTTCCTTCTTTGGTATTTGATCACTTCTTAGACAACTCCGGATCACTTCTACTTCATCCTTACATAAGTTGTTATCCAGTTCATTAAAAAGTTCATTCAAGGCAGCTGTTCTACCACTCATCATTCATTTTCTCCACAGCCTACAAGTGACATTCAGCATGAAGTACAACCGTCACACAAAGTCCAATCATTGCAGGTCAGAACCTTGCTAGTTTGAACAAGGGAAGAACAGAAAAATCTGAATAATAGTATTGTATTATATGTCAATAAGTCTTCTCAACCTTTAAGGTGAAAAAAATTTACAACATGACGTGCTTCGGACAAATGCAATGTTTAGAGAATGTTTTCGTCACAGATTTGGAATTACAAGGCATAGATAGATAGATAGATAGATAGGTAGGTAGATAGATAGATAGATAGATAGACATATAGATAGATAGATAGATAGACAGACTGATAGATAGATAGATAGCTGGTATTGCACTGTATTTTAGAATAGCACACTTGCACACATGTATATCTTATCAATGCAAGATAACTTGTCCTTTGGTATTGGCTTAAGCTTGTACATATAGATCGTTCTCGGTACCCTAGAGGTGCCAATGGAATGTTAAAGAAATCAGATAAGGCAGGTGAAACCACTTGGGCTACAAAAATTAAAGACCTCTTGTTTAAGTGTGGCTTTGGTTATGCATGGTTTGAGCAACAGGTTGGAAATGTTGAATTATTTATGACTATATTTCACCAAAGATTAACTGATTGTTATCAAGAGTGGCACGATATAATCAATGAATCCCAAGACTCAGGTTTAATGCGACATTTAAGTCTCAACTAGAACTGAATTATATTTACAAAGTATCCATATATCCAGGTATAAAATAGCATTAGCTAAATTCTATTGTCCAAATCATACTTTAGCTATTGAGACTGGAAGACATGTCGGTAAAGCTATCACGGACAGAACATGTATTTTTTGTGAAAATGAAGGTCCAAATGTTCTTGAAGATGAAGTACATGTTTTGTTATTTTGTCCTTTATACCTGTCTCTTAGAAAGGAACTAATACCAAATTATTTCATACAGTAACCAACACGAGATAAAGCAATAACCTTACTTTCGACCGGCAATCAACTTACACTTTTTCATTTTGTCTAGCTTTGTATTTAAAGCGTTCTTACTGAGAGAGATAGAGAGAGACAGAGAGAGAGAGAGAGAGAGAGAGAGAGAGAGAGAGAGAGAGAGAGAGAGAGAGAGAGAGAGAGAGAGAGAGAGAGAGAGAGAGAGAGAGAGAGAGAGAGAGAATGCTATTATCTTTGTAATTCCTATTTTATTTGTCATTGTGTTCCAAAAGTTACTGTAATGTTTATCCTCTTTTCGTCGAATGATGGGCGGTGGCCCTGTTCTTTTGAAATAAATCAACTTGCAATTATAGTGACTAATATCAGAGGTTATAGATAGGTGTATGCGATCATACCATTGAAATAGCACGATTAGATTTTTTTTTTAAACTTGTCCCGATTCAACTGACCGATGTCATCACGGCGTACTACTATAGACAGACCCTGGCCAGGGTGATTTGATTCTGGGACGATGTACTGAGTCAATATTTCACATCGGTAGCTAGTTGTTCCTGTTTGCAATGTAGAAACAATTTAGTATGTGTAACTATTGAAAATGTGAGTTTCTTTATATTGCCAAGAACAAGACGTACCCATGGCCCAAGTAAATCGCATATTTTCATTACAATCTTGCCTTGATTTCGTACAACTCGCAACTCGCTCTATACTGTTATACTACTTAGTTTGCATTTTACTGTTCAACCTGTAAACTTTTGATATATTTTCTTGTCAGCTCCACTTTTCGGTTCAAACTGTACGTCAATTGTGTAACTTTTCTTTCATCTACTTATTCGTTTAGTGTTTTGAATTTCATTCGACCTACTTTATTATATTGTATGATTGTTAATCTAGTGATGTTTGAGGGCCTCAATGGAAAGAAATGGTTCATTTACTTAATAGTACTGTAAGACTTATTTGAGCTACCCTGAATAAATATATTGTATTGTTATTATTATTATTATTTTTATTATTATTAACACATGCATGTATTTACTTTATTCATTTACAATGATAATTTCATTTTCCGATAATATATTATTATAAAATGTAAGTACAATTCCGTGATGATTGGGCACTGAATTAAACGCTCCTGCTGTTGCTTCGCCATCCTGAGAAAAGCGAAGGTAAGTGTAGGGTCAACTGTAGAGGCAGTATACATCGCCAAAAGTCGATTTCTTCACAAAGGTCAAAAAAGGCGAAATTGGGGCCGTTTGGACTGCAAAAACGACTTATTGCGTAATAGTTGAAAAATGCGACTTTTTTGTGTGTAACCGATAATAACGTGTCCAGGACCAAACCAAATCGTCTCTTTTACGTTTCATAACATCAAACATGTAATTTAGAGTGGTTTTTGAAAAATTAAAATCAATATTTCTGAAAATATTAATACAAAAATTAATAAAAGGTGCCATACTTTCGTTATAAACTTAAATTCAAGATTTATTACAACACACAACACTTTGATTTACGCATTTATAATGATAGGTCAACTGTAGAGGGCAGTATTCATCATTAATTTGCATTTAAAGTCGATTTTCACACAAAGCTCAAAAAAGGCGAAATTGAGACCGTTTGGACTGCAAAAACGACTTATTGCGTAATAGTTGAAAAATGCGACTTTTTTGTGTGTAAACGATAATAACGTGTCCAGGACCAAACCAAATCGTCTCTTTTACGTTTCATAACATCAAACATGTAATTTAGAGTGGTTTTTGAAAAATGAAAATCAATATTTCTGAAAATATTAATACAAAAATTAATAAAAAGTGCCATACTTTCGTTATAAACTTAAATTCAAGATTTCTTACAACACACAACACTTTGATTTATGCATTTATAATGATAGGTCAACTGTAGAGGGCAGTATTCATCACTAATTTGCATTTAAAGTCGATTTTCACACAAAGCTCAAAAAAGGCGAAATTGAGACCGTTTGGACTGCAAAAACGACTTATTGCGTAATAGTTGAAAAATGCGACTTTTTTGTGTGTAAACGATAATAACGTGTCCAGGATCAAACCAAATCGTCTCTTTTACGTTTCATAACATCAAACATGTAATTTAGAGTGGTTTTTGAAAAATTAAAATCAATATTTCTGAAAATATTAATACAAAAATTAATAAAAAGTGCCATACTTTCGTTATAAACTTAAATTCAAGATTTCTTACAACACACAACACTTTGATTTATGCATTTATAATGATAGGTCAACTGTAGAGGGCAGTATTCATCATTAATTTGCATTTAAAGTCGATTTTCACACAAAGCTCAAAAAAGGCGAAATTGAGACCGTTTGGACTGCAAAAACGACTTATTGCGTAATAGTTGAAAAATGCGACTTTTTTGTGTGTAAACGATAATAACGTGTCCAGGACCAAACCAAATCGTCTCTTTTACGTTTCATAACATCAAACATGTAATTTAGAGTGGTTTTTGAAAAATTAAAATCAATATTTCTGAAAATATTAATACAAAAATTAATAAAAAGTGCCATACTTTCGTTATAAACTTAAATTCAAGATTTCTTACAACACACAACACTTTGATTTATGCATTTATAATGATAGGTCAACTGTAGAGGGCAGTATTCATCACTAATTTGCATTTAAAGTAGATTTTTACACAAAGCTCAAAAAAGGCGAAATTGAGACCGTTTGGACTGCAAAAACGACTTATTGCGTAATAGTTGAAAAATGCGACTTTTTTGTGTGTAAACGATAATAACGTGTCCAGGACCAAACCAAATCGTCTCTTTTACGTTTCATAACATCAAACATGTAATTTAGAGTGGTTTTTGAAAAATTAAAATCAATATTTCTGAAAATATTAATACAAAAATTAATAAAAAGTGCCATACTTTCGTTATAAACTTAAATTCAAGATTTCTTACAACACACAACACTTTGATTTATGCATTTATAATGATAGGTCAACTGTAGAGGGCAGTATTCATCACTAATTTGCATTTAAAGTCGATTTTTACACAAAGCTCAAAAAAGGCGAAATTGAGACCGTTTGGACTGCAAAAACGACTTATTGCGTAATAGTTGAAAAATGCGACTTTTTTGTGTGTAAACGATAATAACGTGTCCAGGACCAAACCAAATCGTCTCTTTTACGTTTCATAACATCAAACATGTAATTTAGAGTGGTTTTTGAAAAATTAAAATCAATATTTCTGAAAATATTAATACAAAAATTAATAAAAAGTGCCATACTTTCGTTATAAACTTAAATTCAAGATTTCTTACAACACACAACACTTTGATTTATGCATTTATAATGATAGGTCAACTGTAGAGGGCAGTATTCATCATTAATTTGCATTTAAAGTCGATTTTCACACAAAGCTCAAAAAAGGCGAAATTGAGACCGTTTGGACTGCAAAAACGACTTATTGCGTAATAGTTGAAAAATGCGACTTTTTTGTGTGTAAACGATAATAACGTGTCCAGGACCAAACCAAATCGTCTCTTTTACGTTTCATAACATCAAACATGTAATTTAGAGTGGTTTTTGAAAAATGAAAATCAATATTTCTGAAAATATTAATACAAAAATTAATAAAAAGTGCCATACTTTCGTTATAAACTTAAATTCAAGATTTCTTACAACACACAACACTTTGATTTATGCATTTATAATGATAGGTCAACTGTAGAGGGCAGTATTCATCACTAATTTGCATTTAAAGTCGATTTTCACACAAAGCTCAAAAAAGGCGAAATTGAGACCGTTTGGACTGCAAAAACGACTTATTGCGTAATAGTTGAAAAATGCGACTTTTTTGTGTGTAAACGATAATAACGTGTCCAGGACCAAACCAAATCGTCTCTTTTACGTTTCATAACATCAAACATGTAATTTAGAGTGGTTTTTGAAAAATTAAAATCAATATTTCTGAAAATATTAATACAAAAATTAATAAAAAGTGCCATACTTTCGTTATAAACTTAAATTCAAGATTTCTTACAACACACAACACTTTGATTTATGCATTTATAATGATAGGTCAACTGTAGAGGGCAGTATTCATCATTAATTTGCATTTAAAGTCGATTTTTACACAAAGCTCAAAAAAGGCGAAATTGAGACCGTTTGGACTGCAAAAACGACTTATTGCGTAATAGTTGAAAAATGCGACTTTTTTGTGTGTAAACGATAATAACGTGTCCAGGACCAAACCAAATCGTCTCTTTTACGTTTCATAACATCAAACATGTAATTTAGAGTGGTTTTTGAAAAATGAAAATCAATATTTCTGAAAATATTAATACAAAAATTAATAAAAAGTGCCATACTTTCGTTATAAACTTATATTCAAGATTTCTTACAACACACAACACTTTGATTTATGCATTTATAATGATAGGTCAACTGTAGAGGGCAGTATTCATCATTAATTTGCATTTAAAGTCGATTTTTACACAAAGCTCAAAAAAGGCGAAATTGAGACCGTTTGGACTGCAAAAACGACTTATTGCGTAATAGTTGAAAAATGCGACTTTTTTGTGTGTAAACGATAATAACGTGTCCAGGACCAAACCAAATCGTCTCTTTTACGTTTCATAACATCAAACATGTAATTTAGAGTGGTTTTTGAAAAATGAAAATCAATATTTCTGAAAATATTAATACAAAAATTAATAAAAAGTGCCATACTTTCGTTATAAACTTATATTCAAGATTTCTTACAACACACAACACTTTGATTTATGCATTTATAATGATAGGTCAACTGTAGAGGGCAGTATTCATCATTAATTTGCATTTAAAGTCGATTTTTACACAAAGCTCAAAAAAGGCGAAATTGAGACCGTTTGGACTGCAAAAACGACTTATTGCGTAATAGTTGAAAAATGCGACTTTTTTGTGTGTAAACGATAATAACGTGTCCAGGACCAAACCAAATCGTCTCTTTTACGTTTCATAACATCAAACATGTAATTTAGAGTGGTTTTTGAAAAATTAAAATCAATATTTCTGAAAATATTAATACAAAAATTAATAAAAAGTGCCATACTTTCGTTATAAACTTAAATTCAAGATTTCTTACAACACACAACACTTTGATTTATGCATTTAAAATGATAGGTCAACTGCAGAGGGCAGTATTCATCACTAATTTGCATTTAAAGTCGATTTTTACACAAAGCTCAAAAAAGGCGAAATTTAGACCGTTTGGACTGCAAAAACGACTTATTGCGTAATAGTTGAAAAATGCGACTTTTTTGTGTGTAAACGATAATAACGTCTCCAGGACCAAACCAAATCGTCTCTTTTACGTTTCATAACATCAAACATGTAATTTAGAGTGGTTTTTGAAAAATGAAAATCAATATTTCTGAAAATATTAATACAAAAATTAATAAAAAGTGCCATACTTTCGTTATAAACTTAAATTCAAGATTTCTTACAACACACAACACTTTGATTTATGCATTTATAATGATAGGTCAACTGTAGAGGGCAGTATTCATCATTAATTTGCATTTAAAGTCGATTTTTACACAAAGCTCAAAAAAGGCGAAATTGAGACCGTTTGGACTGCAAAAACGACTTATTGCGTAATAGTTGAAAAATGCGACTTTTTTGTGTGTAAACGATAATAACGTGTCCAGGACCAAACCAAATCGTCTCTTTTACGTTTCATAACATCAAACATGTAATTTAGAGTGGTTTTTGAAAAATGAAAATCAATATTTCTGAAAATATTAATACAAAAATTAATAAAAAGTGCCATACTTTCGTTATAAACTTAAATTCAAGATTTCTTACAACACACAACACTTTGATTTATGCATTTATAATGATAGGTCAACTGTAGAGGGCAGTATTCATCATTAATTTGCATTTAAAGTCGATTTTTACACAAAGCTCAAAAAAGGCGAAATTGAGACCGTTTGGACTGCAAAAACGACTTATTGCGTAATAGTTGAAAAATGCGACTTTTTTGTGTGTAAACGATAATAACGTGTCCAGGACCAAACCAAATCGTCTCTTTTACGTTTCATAACATCAAACATGTAATTTAGAGTGGTTTTTGAAAAATGAAAATCAATATTTCTGAAAATATTAATACAAAAATTAATAAAAAGTGCCATACTTTCGTTATAAACTTAAATTCAAGATTTCTTACAACACACAACACTTTGATTTATGCATTTATAATGATAGGTCAACTGTAGAGGGCAGTATTCATCATTAATTTGCATTTAAAGTCGATTTTTACACAAAGCTCAAAAAAGGCGAAATTGAGACCGTTTGGACTGCAAAAACGACTTATTGCGTAATAGTTGAAAAACGCGACTTTTTTGTGTGTAACCGATAATAACGTGTCCAGGACCAAACCAAATCGTCTCTTTTACGTTTCATAACATCAAACATGTAATTTAGAGTGGTTTTTGAAAAATTAAAATCAATATTTCTGAAAATATTAATACAAAAATTAATAAAAAGTGCCATACTTTCGTTATAAACTTAAATTCAAGATTTCTTACAACACACAACACTTTGATTTATGCATTTATAATGATAGGTCAACTGTAGAGGGCAGTATTCATCACTAATTTGCATTTAAAGTCGATTTTTACACAAAGCTCAAAAAAGGCGAAATTGAGACCGTTTGGACTGCAAAAACGACTTATTGCGTAATAGTTGAAAAATGCGACTTTTTTGTGTGTAAACGATAATAACGTGTCCAGGACCAAACCAAATCGTCTCTTTTACGTTTCATAACATCAAACATGTAATTTAGAGTGGTTTTTGAAAAATGAAAATCAATATTTCTGAAAATATTAATACAAAAATTAATAAAAAGTGCCATACTTTCGTTATAAACTTAAATTCAAGATTTCTTACAACACACAACACTTTGATTTATGCATTTATAATGATAGGTCAACTGTAGAGGGCAGTATTCATCATTAATTTGCATTTAAAGTCGATTTTCACACAAAGCTCAAAAAAGGCGAAATTGAGACCGTTTGGACTGCAAAAACGACTTATTGCGTAATAGTTGAAAAATGCGACTTTTTTGTGTGTAAACGATAATAACGTGTCCAGGACCAAACCAAATCGTCTCTTTTACGTTTCATAACATCAAACATGTAATTTAGAGTGGTTTTTGAAAAATTAAAATCAATATTTCTGAAAATATTAATACAAAAATTAATAAAAAGTGCCATACTTTCGTTATAAACTTAAATTCAAGATTTCTTACAACACACAACACTTTGATTTATGCATTTATAATGATAGGTCAACTGTAGAGGGCAGTATTCATCACTAATTTGCATTTAAAGTCGATTTTCACACAAAGCTCAAAAAAGGCGAAATTGAGACCGTTTGGACTGCAAAAACGACTTATTGCGTAATAGTTGAAAAACGCGAATTTTTTGTGTGTAACCGATAATAACGTGTCCAGGACCAAACCAAATCGTCTCTTTTACGTTTCATAACATCAAACATGTAATTTAGAGTGGTTTTTGAAAAATTAAAATCAATATTTCTGAAAATATTAATACAAAAATTAATAAAAAGTGCCATACTTTCGTTATAAACTTAAATTCAAGATTTCTTACAACACACAACACTTTGATTTATGCATTTATAATGATAGGTCAACTGTAGAGGGCAGTATTCATCATTAATTTGCATTTAAAGTCGATTTTTACACAAAGCTCAAAAAAGGCGAAATTGAGACCGTTTGGACTGCAAAAACGACTTATTGCGTAATAGTTGAAAAATGCGACTTTTTTGTGTGTAAACGATAATAACGTGTCCAGGACCAAACCAAATCGTCTCTTTTACGTTTCATAACATCAAACATGTAATTTAGAGTGGTTTTTGAAAAATTAAAATCAATATTTCTGAAAATATTAATACAAAAATTAATAAAAAGTGCCATACTTTCGTTATAAACTTAAATTCAAGATTTCTTACAACACACAACACTTTGATTTATGCATTTATAATGATAGGTCAACTGTAGAGGGCAGTATTCATCATTAATTTGCATTTAAAGTCGATTTTCACACAAAGCTCAAAAAAGGCGAAATTGAGACCGTTTGGACTGCAAAAACGACTTATTGCGTAATAGTTGAAAAATGCGACTTTTTTGTGTGTAAACGATAATAACGTGTCCAGGACCAAACCAAATCGTCTCTTTTACGTTTCATAACATCAAACATGTAATTTAGAGTGGTTTTTGAAAAATTAAAATCAATATTTCTGAAAATATTAATACAAAAATTAATAAAAAGTGCCATACTTTCGTTATAAACTTAAATTCAAGATTTCTTACAACACACAACACTTTGATTTATGCATTTATAATGATAGGTCAACTGTAGAGGGCAGTATTCATCACTAATTTGCATTTAAAGTCGATTTTCACACAAAGCTCAAAAAAGGCGAAATTGAGACCGTTTGGACTGCAAAAACGACTTATTGCGTAATAGTTGAAAAATGCGACTTTTTTGTGTGTAAACGATAATAACGTGTCCAGGACCAAACCAAATCGTCTCTTTTACGTTTCATAACATCAAACATGTAATTTAGAGTGGTTTTTGAAAAATGAAAATCAATATTTCTGAAAATATTAATACAAAAATTAATAAAAAGTGCCATACTTTCGTTATAAACTTAAATTCAAGATTTCTTACAACACACAACACTTTGATTTATGCATTTATAATGATAGGTCAACTGTAGAGGGCAGTATTCATCATTAATTTGCATTTAAAGTCGATTTTTACACAAAGCTCAAAAAAGGCGAAATTGAGACCGTTTGGACTGCAAAAACGACTTATTGCGTAATAGTTGAAAAATGCGACTTTTTTGTGTGTAAACGATAATAACGTGTCCAGGACCAAACCAAATCGTCTCTTTTACGTTTCATAACATCAAACATGTAATTTAGAGTGGTTTTTGAAAAATGAAAATCAATATTTCTGAAAATATTAATACAAAAATTAATAAAAAGTGCCATACTTTCGTTATAAACTTATATTCAAGATTTCTTACAACACACAACACTTTGATTTATGCATTTATAATGATAGGTCAACTGTAGAGGGCAGTATTCATCATTAATTTGCATTTAAAGTCGATTTTTACACAAAGCTCAAAAAAGGCGAAATTGAGACCGTTTGGACTGCAAAAACGACTTATTGCGTAATAGTTGAAAAATGCGACTTTTTTGTGTGTAAACGATAATAACGTGTCCAGGACCAAACCAAATCGTCTCTTTTACGTTTCATAACATCAAACATGTAATTTAGAGTGGTTTTTGAAAAATGAAAATCAATATTTCTGAAAATATTAATACAAAAATTAATAAAAAGTGCCATACTTTCGTTATAAACTTAAATTCAAGATTTCTTACAACACACAACACTTTGATTTATGCATTTATAATGATAGGTCAACTGTAGAGGGCAGTATTCATCACTAATTTGCATTTAAAGTCGATTTTCACACAAAGCTCAAAAAAGGCGAAATTGAGACCGTTTGGACTGCAAAAACGACTTATTGCGTAATAGTTGAAAAATGCGACTTTTTTGTGTGTAAACGATAATAACGTGTCCAGGACCAAACCAAATCGTCTCTTTTACGTTTCATAACATCAAACATGTAATTTAGAGTGGTTTTTGAAAAATTAAAATCAATATTTCTGAAAATATTAATACAAAAATTAATAAAAAGTGCCATACTTTCGTTATAAACTTAAATTCAAGATTTCTTACAACACACAACACTTTGATTTATGCATTTATAATGATAGGTCAACTGTAGAGGGCAGTATTCATCACTAATTTGCATTTAAAGTCGATTTTTACACAAAGCTCAAAAAAGGCGAAATTGAGACCGTTTGGACTGCAAAAACGACTTATTGCGTAATAGTTGAAAAATGCGACTTTTTTGTGTGTAAACGATAATAACGTGTCCAGGACCAAACCAAATCGTCTCTTTTACGTTTCATAACATCAAACATGTAATTTAGAGTGGTTTTTGAAAAATGAAAATCAATATTTCTGAAAATATTAATACAAAAATTAATAAAAAGTGCCATACTTTCGTTATAAACTTAAATTCAAGATTTCTTACAACACACAACACTTTGATTTATGCATTTATAATGATAGGTCAACTGTAGAGGGCAGTATTCATCACTAATTTGCATTTAAAGTCGATTTTTACACAAAGCTCAAAAAAGGCGAAATTGAGACCGTTTGGACTGCAAAAACGACTTATTGCGTAATAGTTGAAAAATGCGACTTTTTTGTGTGTAAACGATAATAACGTGTCCAGGACCAAACCAAATCGTCTCTTTTACGTTTCATAACATCAAACATGTAATTTAGAGTGGTTTTTGAAAAATTAAAATCAATATTTCTGAAAATATTAATACAAAAATTAATAAAAAGTGCCATACTTTCGTTATAAACTTAAATTCAAGATTTCTTACAACACACAACACTTTGATTTATGCATTTATAATGATAGGTCAACTGTAGAGGGCAGTATTCATCATTAATTTGCATTTAAAGTCGATTTTCACACAAAGCTCAAAAAAGGCGAAATTGAGACCGTTTGGACTGCAAAAACGACTTATTGCGTAATAGTTGAAAAATGCGACTTTTTTGTGTGTAAACGATAATAACGTGTCCAGGACCAAACCAAATCGTCTCTTTTACGTTTCATAACATCAAACATGTAATTTAGAGTGGTTTTTGAAAAATTAAAATCAATATTTCTGAAAATATTAATACAAAAATTAATAAAAAGTGCCATACTTTCGTTATAAACTTAAATTCAAGATTTCTTACAACACACAACACTTTGATTTATGCATTTATAATGATAGGTCAACTGTAGAGGGCAGTATTCATCACTAATTTGCATTTAAAGTCGATTTTCACACAAAGCTCAAAAAAGGCGAAATTGAGACCGTTTGGACTGCAAAAACGACTTATTGCGTAATAGTTGAAAAATGCGACTTTTTTGTGTGTAAACGATAATAACGTGTCCAGGACCAAACCAAATCGTCTCTTTTACGTTTCATAACATCAAACATGTAATTTAGAGTGGTTTTTGAAAAATTAAAATCAATATTTCTGAAAATATTAATACAAAAATTAATAAAAAGTGCCATACTTTCGTTATAAACTTAAATTCAAGATTTCTTACAACACACAACACTTTGATTTATGCATTTATAATGATAGGTCAACTGTAGAGGGCAGTATTCATCACTAATTTGCATTTAAAGTCGATTTTTACACAAAGCTCAAAAAAGGCGAAATTGAGACCGTTTGGACTGCAAAAACGACTTATTGCGTAATAGTTGAAAAATGCGACTTTTTTGTGTGTAAACGATAATAACGTGTCCAGGACCAAACCAAATCGTCTCTTTTACGTTTCATAACATCAAACATGTAATTTAGAGTGGTTTTTGAAAAATTAAAATCAATATTTCTGAAAATATTAATACAAAAATTAATAAAAAGTGCCATACTTTCGTTATAAACTTAAATTCAAGATTTCTTACAACACACAACACTTTGATTTATGCATTTATAATGATAGGTCAACTGTAGAGGGCAGTATTCATCACTAATTTGCATTTAAAGTCGATTTTTACACAAAGCTCAAAAAAGGCGAAATTGAGACCGTTTGGACTGCAAAAACGACTTATTGCGTAATAGTTGAAAAATGCGACTTTTTTGTGTGTAAACGATAATAACGTGTCCAGGACCAAACCAAATCGTCTCTTTTACGTTTCATAACATCAAACATGTAATTTAGAGTGGTTTTTGAAAAATGAAAATCAATATTTCTGAAAATATTAATACAAAAATTAATAAAAAGTGCCATACTTTCGTTATAAACTTAAATTCAAGATTTCTTACAACACACAACACTTTGATTTATGCATTTATAATGATAGGTCAACTGTAGAGGGCAGTATTCATCACTAATTTGCATTTAAAGTCGATTTTTACACAAAGCTCAAAAAAGGCGAAATTGAGACCGTTTGGACTGCAAAAACGACTTATTGCGTAATAGTTGAAAAATGCGACTTTTTTGTGTGTAACCGATAATAACGTGTCCAGGACCAAACCAAATCGTCTCTTTTACGTTTCATAACATCAAACATGTAATTTAGAGTGGTTTTTGAAAAATTAAAATCAATATTTCTGAAAATATTAATACAAAAATTAATAAAAAGTGCCATACTTTCGTTATAAACTTAAATTCAAGATTTCTTACAACACACAACACTTTGATTTATGCATTTATAATGATAGGTCAACTGTAGAGGGCAGTATTCATCACTAATTTGCATTTAAAGTCGATTTTTACACAAAGCTCAAAAAAGGCGAAATTGAGACCGTTTGGACTGCAAAAACGACTTATTGCGTAATAGTTGAAAAATGCGACTTTTTTGTGTGTAAACGATAATAACGTGTCCAGGACCAAACCAAATCGTCTCTTTTACGTTTCATAACATCAAACATGTAATTTAGAGTGGTTTTTGAAAAATTAAAATCAATATTTCTGAAAATATTAATACAAAAATTAATAAAAAGTGCCATACTTTCGTTATAAACTTAAATTCAAGATTTCTTACAACACACAACACTTTGATTTATGCATTTATAATGATAGGTCAACTGTAGAGGGCAGTATTCATCATTAATTTGCATTTAAAGTCGATTTTCACACAAAGCTCAAAAAAGGCGAAATTGAGACCGTTTGGACTGCAAAAACGACTTATTGCGTAATAGTTGAAAAATGCGACTTTTTTGTGTGTAAACGATAATAACGTGTCCAGGACCAAACCAAATCGTCTCTTTTACGTTTCATAACATCAAACATGTAATTTAGAGTGGTTTTTGAAAAATTAAAATCAATATTTCTGAAAATATTAATACAAAAATTAATAAAAAGTGCCATACTTTCGTTATAAACTTAAATTCAAGATTTCTTACAACACACAACACTTTGATTTATGCATTTATAATGATAGGTCAACTGTAGAGGGCAGTATTCATCACTAATTTGCATTTAAAGTCGATTTTCACACAAAGCTCAAAAAAGGCGAAATTGAGACCGTTTGGACTGCAAAAACGACTTATTGCGTAATAGTTGAAAAATGCGACTTTTTTGTGTGTAAACGATAATAACGTGTCCAGGACCAAACCAAATCGTCTCTTTTACGTTTCATAACATCAAACATGTAATTTAGAGTGGTTTTTGAAAAATGAAAATCAATATTTCTGAAAATATTAATACAAAAATTAATAAAAAGTGCCATACTTTCGTTATAAACTTAAATTCAAGATTTCTTACAACACACAACACTTTGATTTATGCATTTATAATGATAGGTCAACTGTAGAGGGCAGTATTCATCATTAATTTGCATTTAAAGTCGATTTTTACACAAAGCTCAAAAAAGGCGAAATTGAGACCGTTTGGACTGCAAAAACGACTTATTGCGTAATAGTTGAAAAATGCGACTTTTTTGTGTGTAAACGATAATAACGTGTCCAGGACCAAACCAAATCGTCTCTTTTACGTTTCATAACATCAAACATGTAATTTAGAGTGGTTTTTGAAAAATGAAAATCAATATTTCTGAAAATATTAATACAAAAATTAATAAAAAGTGCCATACTTTCGTTATAAACTTATATTCAAGATTTCTTACAACACACAACACTTTGATTTATGCATTTATAATGATAGGTCAACTGTAGAGGGCAGTATTCATCATTAATTTGCATTTAAAGTCGATTTTTACACAAAGCTCAAAAAAGGCGAAATTGAGACCGTTTGGACTGCAAAAACGACTTATTGCGTAATAGTTGAAAAATGCGACTTTTTTGTGTGTAAACGATAATAACGTGTCCAGGACCAAACCAAATCGTCTCTTTTACGTTTCATAACATCAAACATGTAATTTAGAGTGGTTTTTGAAAAATGAAAATCAATATTTCTGAAAATATTAATACAAAAATTAATAAAAAGTGCCATACTTTCGTTATAAACTTAAATTCAAGATTTCTTACAACACACAACACTTTGATTTATGCATTTATAATGATAGGTCAACTGTAGAGGGCAGTATTCATCACTAATTTGCATTTAAAGTCGATTTTCACACAAAGCTCAAAAAAGGCGAAATTGAGACCGTTTGGACTGCAAAAACGACTTATTGCGTAATAGTTGAAAAATGCGACTTTTTTGTGTGTAAACGATAATAACGTGTCCAGGACCAAACCAAATCGTCTCTTTTACGTTTCATAACATCAAACATGTAATTTAGAGTGGTTTTTGAAAAATTAAAATCAATATTTCTGAAAATATTAATACAAAAATTAATAAAAAGTGCCATACTTTCGTTATAAACTTAAATTCAAGATTTCTTACAACACACAACACTTTGATTTATGCATTTATAATGATAGGTCAACTGTAGAGGGCAGTATTCATCACTAATTTGCATTTAAAGTCGATTTTTACACAAAGCTCAAAAAAGGCGAAATTGAGACCGTTTGGACTGCAAAAACGACTTATTGCGTAATAGTTGAAAAATGCGACTTTTTTGTGTGTAAACGATAATAACGTGTCCAGGACCAAACCAAATCGTCTCTTTTACGTTTCATAACATCAAACATGTAATTTAGAGTGGTTTTTGAAAAATTAAAATCAATATTTCTGAAAATATTAATACAAAAATTAATAAAAAGTGCCATACTTTCGTTATAAACTTAAATTCAAGATTTCTTACAACACACAACACTTTGATTTATGCATTTATAATGATAGGTCAACTGTAGAGGGCAGTATTCATCACTAATTTGCATTTAAAGTCGATTTTTACACAAAGCTCAAAAAAGGCGAAATTGAGACCGTTTGGACTGCAAAAACGACTTATTGCGTAATAGTTGAAAAATGCGACTTTTTTGTGTGTAAACGATAATAACGTGTCCAGGACCAAACCAAATCGTCTCTTTTACGTTTCATAACATCAAACATGTAATTTAGAGTGGTTTTTGAAAAATTAAAATCAATATTTCTGAAAATATTAATACAAAAATTAATAAAAAGTGCCATACTTTCGTTATAAACTTAAATTCAAGATTTCTTACAACACACAACACTTTGATTTATGCATTTAAAATGATAGGTCAACTGTAGAGGGCAGTATTCATCACTAATTTGCATTTAAAGTCGATTTTTACACAAAGCTCAAAAAAGGCGAAATTGAGACCGTTTGGACTGCAAAAACGACTTATTGCGTAATAGTTGAAAATGCGACTTTTTTGTGTGTAAACGATAATAACGTCTCCAGGACCAAACCAAATCGTCTCTTTTACGTTTCATAACATCAAACATGTAATTTAGAGTGGTTTTTGAAAAATGAAAATCAATATTTCTGAAAATATTAATACAAAAATTAATAAAAAGTGCCATACTTTCGTTATAAACTTAAATTCAAGATTTCTTACAACACACAACACTTTGATTTATGCATTTATAATGATAGGTCAACTGTAGAGGGCAGTATTCATCATTAATTTGCATTTAAAGTCAATTTTTACACAAAGCTCAAAAAAGGCGAAATTGAGACCGTTTGGACTGCAAAAACGACTTATTGCGTAATAGTTGAAAAATGCGACTTTTTTGTGTGTAAACGATAATAACGTGTCCAGGACCAAACCAAATCGTCTCTTTTACGTTTCATAACATCAAACATGTAATTTAGAGTGGTTTTTGAAAAATGAAAATCAATATTTCTGAAAATATTAATACAAAAATTAATAAAAAGTGCCATACTTTCGTTATAAACTTAAATTCAAGATTTCTTACAACACACAACACTTTGATTTATGCATTTATAATGATAGGTCAACTGTAGAGGGCAGTATTCATCACTAATTTGCATTTAAAGTCGATTTTTACACAAAGCTCAAAAAAGGCGAAATTGAGACCGTTTGGACTGCAAAAACGACTTATTGCGTAATAGTTGAAAAATGCGACTTTTTTGTGTGTAAACGATAATAACGTCTCCAGGACCAAACCAAATCGTCTCTTTTACGTTTCATAACATCAAACATGTAATTTAGAGTGGTTTTTGAAAAATTAAAATCAATATTTCTGAAAATATTAATACAAAAATTAATAAAAAGTGCCATACTTTCGTTATGAACTTAAATTCAAGATTTCTTACAACACACAACACTTTGATTTATGCATTTATTATGATAGGTCAACTGTAGAGGGCAGTATTCATCACTAATTTGCATTTAAAGTCGATTTTTACACAAAGCTCAAAAAAGGCGAAATTGAGACCGTTTGGACTGCAAAAACGACTTATTGCGTAATAGTTGAAAAATGCGACTTTTTCGTGTGTAAACGATAATAACGTGTCCAGGACCAAACCAAATCGTCTCTTTTACGTTTCATAACATCAAACATGTAATTTAGAGTGGTTTTTGAAAAATTAAAATCAATATTTCTGAAAATATTAATACAAAAATTAATAAAAAGTGCCATACTTTCGTTATAAACTTAAATTCAAGATTTCTTACAACACACAACACTTTGATTTATGCATTTATAATGATAGGTCAACTGTAGAGGGCAGTATTCGTTACTAATTTGCATTTAAAGTCGATTTTTTACACAAAGCTCAAAAAAGGCGAAATTGAGACCGTTTGGACTGCAAAAACGACTTATTGCGTAATAGTTGAAAATGCGACTTTTTCGTGTGTAAACGATAATAACGTGTCCAGGACCAAACCAAATCGTCTCTTTTACGTTTCATAACATCAAACATGTAATTTAGAGTGGTTTTTGAAAAATTAAAATCAATATTTCTGAAAATATTAATACAAAAATTAATAAAAAGTGCCATACTTTCGTTATAAACTTAAATTCAAGATTTCTTACAACACACAACACTTTGATTTATGCATTTATAATGATAGGTCAACTGTAGAGGGCAGTATTCATCACTAATTTGCATTTAAAGTCGATTTTTACACAAAGCTCAAAAAAGGCGAAATTGAGACCGTTTGGACTGCAAAAACGACTTATTGCGTAATAGTTGAAAAATGCGACTTTTTTGTGTGTAAACGATAATAACGTGTCCAGGACCAAACCAAATCGTCTCTTTTACGTTTCATAACATCAAACATGTAATTTAGAGTGGTTTTTGAAAAATGAAAATCAATATTTCTGAAAATATTAATACAAAAATTAATAAAAAGTGCCATACTTTCGTTATAAACTTAAATTCAAGATTTCTTACAACACACAACACTTTGATTTATGCATTTATAATGATAGGTCAACTGAAGATGGCAGTATTCATCACTAAAGTCAAAATTTCTCAGTCAAAATTTCTTATTTGTCACGGCGTGACCAATTTGTATGTGTGAGGGCGCCCCTTCACAGCGTACCTTACACCTGTTGCCATTGATAATACAAAGTGACATTTTTTCAACTATTACGCAATAAGTCGTTTTTGCAGCCGAATGTACCCCAATTTCATCTATTTTGAACTTTGTGAAGAAACCACACTTTTGAGCTGTATACTGCCATCTACAGGCGAC
>NC_135571.1:12058939-12106439 GCF_964340395.1 Glandiceps talaboti
ACTTTCATTACAACTAGATGTCTATTTCCTGCAATGTTGGAGTCTGCTCATGTGACACTCACTAGTCAGACATGGCAGCTATTTGCTGGTAAACATGTTAAATTCAACACAGATCACAAGGGGCTCAGGCCCAATTAGTTTAGTTTACAAAAACAAACAAACAAACAAATGAGCAAAACAAACAAACAAACAAACAAACAGAACAAATATAGACGTCAAATTAGTCACTATATATCTATTTTTTGGGGTGTCAGTATTTGTTGGTTTATGTGTGTTTTTGTTTATTTGTTTGTTTGCTTATTTATTTATTTGTTTGTTTTCGTAAACAAAACTAACTGAGCCTGAGATCCCTGTGCACAGATTCTAGTACTTCAAGAGTGTTGAGCCTTGACTCTTCATGCGAACTGAATTCTTCCTAGCATGCCATAACGTAACGGGGAGAAAATGAACAGACGAATAGCATGAAAAATATGTACTTTATTAAGAGCACATACTCATACAACATAATATTGGCAGTCAGCAATCTAAACAAAATATAATTCTTAAGTATTGTAAACATCTAGGACAAATCTGTGATGGTGTGTAAGAAACTTATAAATACTACAGGAAGACTTTTTGATGAAAAAAAAACGCTGAAAAACTATTTGCCATCATGAGTTGATATCACAGTTTATACAATGCTAAGTAGAAGGAATTATACTGTTAAAAGCTACTAATCGATTTGTGCACATAGATCAAATTAGTAATAGTTAAAAGCTGCATTCTGATTGGTGCAAACAAGTCAAATTTAATCATAAGTTAAAAGCTACTATTCGATTGGTGCACATAGATCAAATGAGTAATTTACAGTTAAAAGCTGCATTTTGATTGGTGCGCACACATCATATTGTTCATTACTGTGAAACACTGTTTTTGATTGGTGCATACAAAGTTAATCATTATATTAAGAAGCTGGTCTAAAATTGATAAATTCAAAATAGATTTTTATAATTTTAAAAGCAGCTCTTAAAATACATTGTGTACAAAAATTCAAATTACCAGTATTTTCAAATTAGAGTATTTGACAATGTGGCACTAGGAACTTATTAGCACCAAGTCTTAACCAATACAAATCACTGTATTAAACATAAAGTATAAAACACCTTGACACTGTAAAACATCACCTTTGATTGGTGGAAAAAACAGAAAATTACCAACACTCAAAAATCTGATATAGAGAGAATCATACAAATAATTCTCGAGGTAAATGTTTGAAAATGATCACTTAAAAAGTCAGATCAGTTGAATTAGGCAAAATTGGTGTGTTTTCGATAACCTAGTCTCGTTCCTATACAGTATCGTTACCATTTACACCTAAAACCAGGTTGCCATCCAGACTTTTCGTAGATCAATTGCTAATATTTGATTACTGCGTATGTAATTCTTTTGTAATTGGTGCCAAAGCATTTTGCAGGCACACTCACTGGTTACATTGGCTTTCACAGGATAGTGTTGAGTGAAACGTGTGCACCGTCTGCAAGCAGGACTAGTTTGATGTAGCTTAGTACTAACTTTTATCGAATCTTAATATCTGTCTCAGAGATGATTCAAATATTGGCATCCTGACCAGTTTGATTAGATGTAAAATTGACTATATGATTTAGAAGTAAACAAACACATTATGCAGACTGTATTAGTATAGTCTGAAATGATATGGTTTCTCTGCAAAGGATTTTTTTTTCTAAAGTGAAGATACTTTGGTGAGAAAAATCTACATGGAAATGGAAGTAAATTTTATTTTGGTTTAGGTTCGGTGGCTTAAACTAGGGTTGGTCGAGTTATCGGAAACACACAATTTCATTATTTAGCCTTAGAAATGTGAGTATTTAAATTGCTAAGTTGTTGGAAGACTATGACAGTACTGTGCAAAATATCATGTATTTGATGATAAGTGTTCAGAAAGAGGTAACATATTCACTTAGCAAATACAGGTATTCTCACTTCCAACACTAAAAATGTTTGAAGGCCACATTTAACAAATATGTGTCCTAGAACTATGTGTTATAAGACATCTACAGGATGTAACGGGTCTGAAGTTGTACTGTTTTGACCTTTGACATTGATGCAGAAGTTAGATGTCTGTAATCTCTCAAGAATAAGTTGTATTCAATACATGATTTGTCTAGTTCCTGACGGACAGTATTCCGCACTACGTTAACTTCACACTAATATCATCTAGTCACGCCTGTTAGTTAATTTCAAGAGACTGGAGGTGGAGTCCTGGTTGGACATTGGACATAGTCAAAACAGCTGTATCGAATAAATATTAACGAGCGATGACAACAGGTCGTCAATTTGTGATGGATTAGTACTGACATGCGCCATTCGCACTTCGTTCACCATGGGGTTGAACTACAATTAACGCCTTGAGTAACAGGCTTGACTAGACGGTATAGTATGAAGATAACGTAGTACGGAATACGGTCTGTCAGGACTTAGACTAATACATTATCAATACATGTAATCAGGAAATTTCCACATTTTGAAACAACTAAAGTTAGTGATAGCATTGACTAATAAATCTTGAATGACTTGTACAACCAGTGACAGGCTACCAGGAACAAGCTGCAAACAGGGAAAGTAAACAAATGAATTGGATTAACACCACTTGGCACAACATGGTGGAATTTGGAGACTTGTATATCATATTTCATTATTTGATAAAAACAGTTTTATGGCCTCTGTACATGAAATGACAGGGGAACTTTTGTTTACTTTCCCTGTTTGTAGCAGTAATTTCAGCTTGGTCATGCTAGCATGTTGCTGGTTGTATCAATAATGTCAACTTGTTCATGCTACTGTGTCGCTGGTTGTACCACAACTATTTGAACACAATCTAACAGAAATTCTTACAATGTGTGTTTGATAATATTTTTGCTCAATTTCACCTTTGAATTGCTAGAAATGTTACTTTTGTCACCGATTGGTGATGATTGAGCAGTATAAAAACTGCATAAACCCTGAAACCCTGAAAATAGCACATTCGCCTACAACTATGCAGCACTGCATAGTTTCAATAAATAGCTAAAAAAAGCACTTTTTAAAGTTTTTTATAAAAACTTGTTTTACACTTTCAAAAAATATCAACATTCCTCAAAGATAATACTAGTGTTAAGAAATAACAAACACACAAACAAAGTCAACAAAGAAAAACCTTATTATTATTTTATGGTACCTAATTCATATATCCCATACAAAAATCACATCAAATATATAACTAAGTTTTCTTCTAAGTTTAGTCCAGGATAGTCCCGAGATTTGTCTTGGTGTTACTATTGTAAGATGTTCTCTCCACACCCACAGACTTGTCTTTGTGGTAATGTCTTAAGAAGTTCTCTACACTAGTCCACAGACTTGTCTTGGTGTTACTATCTCAAGATGTTCTCTACACTAGTCCACAGACTTGTCTTGGTGTTAGTATCTTAAGATGTTCTCTACACTAGTCCACAGACTTGTCTTGGTTTTTCAATCTCAAGAAGCACTCTAGTCCAGATATTTGTCTTGGTGTTACTATCTCAAGACGTTCTCTACCAAGACAAGTCTGTGAGCAAAGTGGACAGTACCACCAAGACAAGTCTGTGAGCAAAGTCATAGTTAAGCATCATTTTTATACAATTTTTATAATAGATTGCATCACATTATCAGATCTAAAGTTGCTGTAAATAACTTTTGTCATGATTTCTGACCCAACTACTTTACTGTTGCAAGCAAGTATAACATCTCTTGATATGTTGAACTTTGACCTTTTATGTCAAAGGTCATGCTTCAGACTCATTTGCACTCCCCAACGCGATATGTCTTGATCGATACACAAGTTTATCTCCCTTTCCCTTTAATAATTTGGGTTACTATAGGGATACCCTTTGACTGACCAATAACAAAAAAGCTGGCAAGTGAGCTGATTTGACTATCTCTATGGTGATGGATTTCACTGACCAATCATGACCAGCCTTTAAAGATGATTTGACTATCTCTATGGTGATGGATTTCACTGACCAATCATTACCAGCCTTCTTGATAATTTGAATATCTATATGGTAATCTCTATAATGATAAAGTTCACAGACCAATAACTACTTGCCTGGGAGGCTGGTTTTAATATCTCTATGGTAACATGAAATTGACCAGTAATAGCCTTCTAACCTCACTGAATATCTCTCTATACACATGACTTTCAACTAACCATTCACAATTGTTTCTGTTTGTGTCAATCATCCAGACTACTGCTATGATTGGCTACTGCTATCACCAAGTTAAACAGTATGTCACATCTGACAAATATCAGCATAGGCACTCCAAAAATGAATAAAGATCAACAGACTGAGAAAACCGGACCATCCCCTTTAAAAACAATCTCTAGATAACTAAATACATATTCACAAAATAAAGGATCGCAGGAAAAACAACAACTCATGTTCCTTAAAGTTGAAATATATCACAGAAAATCTCATTTTTCACCATTTCTCAGATCAATCTTAAAAAACCTTGAATACAAACGAATCAAATTTTATATTCCTACAGCATCCTTCACACAAATCTTGCTCAATTAGATATTATTCCCCAATAATTTTCTTTGTTCAGCCAATGAAAAATATGACTGACCTAAGGGGTCTTGTCACTACTCGTTTAGCAACTCGTAGTGACAAGACCCCTTAGGTCACGAATATAAGAAAAATATTGAAGAATACTATAGTTATACCTCTTCAAGCATAATTCATAAAAAATCGGGAAATAGTGGTGATTTGGAAAGTTTTGACTCGCATTTCGGGCACCGCAGAATCAGCAATATAGACACATGTTGTCATGACATAGAAAAGACCAGGGTATATAATACATATTTTCTGTTCAAAGACAATAACTTGGCTTATGCTTCAAAAACAACCTATTTTTATAGATAGACTTTTGAAAGACTGTGAGTGAGATGTCAGAGAGAGTGAACTTCAACTTATTAAAAGCTACAACAGCTAGCTCGTTTTATTCCCCGGGGAAGGGTGGGCAGGTATTCTTAGATAGGAGTGTGTCACCCTGGTTCCAAACATCAACCATTTTCTGAAGAAATTTTTTCAGCAAAAGAATGAACCAATGATTTGGACATACACAAAACCAATGATTTTGACATACACAATGAGGTATGTCTCCTGTTAAAATAAAATAAAAAAGTACATTTCTTTATCAACATTATGTTTAGGGAATTTTCGTATGGAAATGTAGCCCGGTGATGTTACAAAAAAGCTAACCCATTTGGGTGACACATTCCTGAGAATAACCTACCATCCTAGGGGTTTTACTAGTGTGGTCAAGCTATCAAAAATCCACGAAAAACTGTTCAAACCATCTAGAATACTAGAAATCATGTCAATAAATTGCCATGGTTATGCACTGATAGCAAACATGTACTAAAATTTTCATGCAATGTTTCTAGTCAGGTTAGCTTGTCAGGTACACATTCTGAATTTTAGTTAGTGACTATGGAACACACTTTACACTCCTCAAGTCCACATCTGAAAAAGATCAATGTGGCGCGGCACTCTTTAGTCTAGTTCCTATACGACACATTATAATTACTGTGATCACCTCCACTCACATATTGGAAAAGTCATTATTCTAGCATAAAAATCTGTGCTCCCCCCCCCCCCCCCCCCCAACTGCATTCATATATACATGATGACGTTATTGCGCCCTCACATGATTTTAGTTTCAGACTGAAGAGGTGGAGTTCGGTTAATGAGTAATTGTCTAAAGGAACTAACCAATTGCAACTGCCTGTCAATTTGTGATGGATTACTACTGACATGCATCGTTAATCCTTTGCCCAGTGGGGGTAGCACAGATTTTTGTGCTAAAATAACGACTTCTCCTATACGTGAGTGGAGATGATCTCATATAGGAACTAGTCTAGTCTTGGACAACACCTGATATCACCTTTAAAGCTGCACTGACTGTAACTGGGGTATTACATATTGTGTGTTTACTGCTACACAAATATGTTATACACAGATGTTTCAATACTGTTATCTAACTATTGCAGCTAGTGCAGCTTTCAACCTTATCACAAAATGACGTGACCTTTTCCAGACAGAATCCAACTTCAGCAGATGTGAAATCTTTGAAATATAAAGGAAACAGTGCAACCTTTCCTCCATCAGATTTTCATCTTTGCATAGCTAATGATGAATTTGCATAGCTTTTTATGTATTTGCATAGCTAATGATGAATTTGCATACCTAATGATGAATTTGCATAATTATGACTTAATTTGCATAACTATACATGGATTTGTATAGCTACACATTAATTTGCATAGATGTGGATGAATTTGCATAACTATGGATGAATTTGCATAGCATTTGATACATTTGCATATCTATGGCTGAATTTGCATAGCTGGATGAATTTGCATTAACTATACACGAATCTGCATAGGTATGGCTGAATCTGTCAGTGCCGGCAAGTACAGGGAAGGTCTGCAGAGCATTTTGGGTCCTAAATTGTATGTGCTAACTAAAACCTGAATTACAAATCACCAGGAAAGTAAAAATTAATAATTCAACACTCAATCACCAAAATCTACTGAACTACAATTCTTACCTCCAAAATTTTACACCCAACATCTAGGAAAACAGTAATGAAAAAAAGGTTCTTTTTTTACAAAGTCTGTCAAATCCAAAGTACAGAGAGACTGCATGATGACATCACGTGAGCAACGGTGTTCAATGTCGGTCAAATGACATTCGAGTCACCACACTGATTAACGTTTGTCGATTGACATTCGAGTCACTGTACTGCTTAAGGTCTGTCCATTGACATTCGAGTCACCGCACTGATCAAAGCCAGTTGATTGACATTCGAGTCACCGCACTGATCAACGTCGGATGATTGACATTCGAGTCACTGTACTGTTTAACATCTGTCAATCAACAATCGAGTCACCTCATTGATTAACGTTTGCCAAATGACATTCAACTCACCACACTGATTAACGTCTGTCAATCGACATTCAAGTCACCGCACTGATTAACGTCTGTCAATCGACATTCGAGTCACCGCACTGATTAAAGCATCATTTTCTTCACGAAGACGTTCAATCTCAGAGTCTGCTGAAACTAAGTCCTGCAAAAAAAATTGAGAAAATATGAGAATAATCAACTTTTACAAAAATCTTCCAAGCTTTCCAAATTTTGTATTATGCATATTATGCAAATTTACATATCAATAATGATAGCATACTGAAAAATCATGTGACTTTGCCTTCACCTGTCTGAAAGGGGTTGACCAGTGTGTGAGGCAAATCATTCACGTCAACAAATTTCACAAAGTGGCTGCCTCTGACACCAAACAAAGTTTGACTCTAAAGAGGCCATATGGACGAGGAGTGGGATTTTAATTTATAAAACAATTTAATTACGGATTCCCACTTGAAAAATCAATGTGAAACAACATAGATCAAGTCCGTGTTTGTAACTCAATACATTGCAAAGAGCTACAAAATGTGACAAAAGTTTGTTATTGTACGTACAATAACAAACATTTTACACATTTATTAGTCTTTTGCAATTGCAATCTGCGATAAAATTGTTTTAAAAAATCCAAAATGAATACCCAATCCTCATCCATATGGCCATTTTAAGTTGTTCAGATAACTTCAGAAAGGAAAGTGAGTCAATACATATTATGGGATGTTGGAGCACCATAGAATGAATCAACAAGGTATTGACATATTTAAAGCTAGCAAACATAACAAGACATCCCATTGGCCATTGAGTTGTTGGTGGCAGCCAATCAGGTTAACTGTTTATGGGTGTGCTAACACATATAGCTTTGAAAACTTTGACTTCTAGAACTCATAGCTGATGTCTCTCTGATATTGTAATTTTTCAAAATCATATGATTAATCACTTGAAAGACACAAAGTTGTGACAAAATCTATATGAATATATAATAATTTTTTCTGAAATCTGATAACTGAGATTTTTATACATACTCCTCAACCACCCTACAACCCAAGGCTTGAATGATTACACAGCCATGGCCATTTAAATGGTTGCTAAGGCCATTTTTATGGTTGCTAAGGCCATTGCAATGATTGCTTCAAACATCTAATGGTTTCTATGGACATTTTAAGAGTTGTCTTATTTCAGGTCCCAAAATGTAAAAAAACATAGAATATATAAAAATAAATATACAAATATCTACATGTACTTTGTACCATACATGACAATCCTAAAAATAAATCCAAAACCTTGTCAGAAAGTATGCATCTAAGTCAATACTATAGCCAATTTAATTGTTGCTATGTCTATTTTAATGGTTGTTATGGAGGCCATTTTAATGGTTGCTATGGTGGCCATTTTAATGGTTGCTATGGCAGCCATTTTAATGGTTAGCAATGGTGGCCATTTTAATGGTTACAAATTACTTTTACATAAATGAACTATTAGATGATATAGGGTTAGTACTTTTCTTAGTTTTTCAGTCTCTTCTTGTAGTCTGGTGTTGGTCTGTTCAGCCTCAGCAAGACGACGGTTCAGACGTCTAGTCTCACGTCTTTCTCTGTCATACAACTGTAGTGTATACACCATGCATTGCACAGAACAAGAAAACAAAACATAAAATAGTGTTAGTGTCAAAATTACCTTATTAACAAACAGAAATAATCACACAAACTATTTAATATTTAGTTCAACTTTGTTAATAATTGAAGTTGGGGAGGCAGAAATTGTTATTTTCAAACCCTTTTGTTTCCATAGTTACAGAAATTTCTTTACTTTAAATATGTTAATTTACTGATTTGGGGAAAATTTGTGAATGATTTCAAGGAAGTTTGTTGCCATGGTTATGGAGACAGGAAATAATATATTGGATTATGTTAGTATGAATAGTTTAAAAAGTTTTTTTTTTTAATGTTTCAAGGAAAGTTTATTTCCATGGTTGATAGTTGCCAAAATAAAATATCTGAAAGGTAAACACTTCCCTTTTAGTCTTTATATATATGTGCATACAAAATACGATACTGACTGACTGACGTCTTTCAGTGCTCCATACAACATATAGAATTGAATAAGACCTCTTGTCATCAGTAACAAAGTCTTAACGTAAAGTAAACGACTTGTTTACTTTTTCATCAAACTCAATTTTACATACTTATATCAAGTCCATGTCTCCAAACTGGCTTGCCATTGTGGTTGGCCCCGATTGCAGTTTTCACAATAAACTCATAAAAGATTTACCAGAAGGTATTGGAATATGTTAACCTTGAGTTTCATAAATGGTTTGGAAATAGCTACATTGTATCTCATTTTCCGCAACTCACAGCTTCTAAAGTTCAAAATCAGAATAGTGACTTAATTCAAAACTATCTCACAAAACAATTCACAAGTTTTTCAGAGGTCATAATTTTCAAAATACTGCACTCCTTATTTGGGATATTGTATGCCATATTTGGACATCGTGCCCTAATATGACATACTATATTTGGGTATAGTATGCCATTTTGGACATGCCATATATGGACACAATGTTGGAAATGCCATACTTGGACATAGTGCGCAGTATGCCATAGTCCATATTTGGGCAAAGTGCATAGTATGTCATATTTGGATATGGCTCATTCCATATTTGGACAGTGTGCCATATTTGGATATGGCTCATTCCATATTTGGACATAGAGTGCCATGGGGTAACATTGAATATTAATGGACAATGAAAGTGCACTTTTTCACAGTAGCACAGAGATGAATGACTCTAAGTTTTTAAATTTCACTGTACGACAAACCTTCTTGTAGTTTTCTGCCGGACTTTCAGGAGGCACATAAAACATATGCATTTCTTGTGAATCTAAAGATCCTGGCGGCATAGACCTATATTTTAATTCTTCACGACGAGTTCTTCGCGACCTGCGAAGCCGAGGTGAAATCGTTTCATCCTGTATGTCTTCATTCTTTGAGTCTTTCTGTGCATCATCTGTACCTACAGAAGGTGGCGTTTCCTTCTGTTCATCCGTACCTACAGAGGGCGATGTTTCTACTTTATCAGCAGAATCACTGTTTGACTTTCCATCTAAAACATCACTGTTCATTTCCTCTCCGTTTGTCGTATCTTTCGTCGTTGTTTCATCACACGTAATCTTAATTTCTGGCGTATCAACATTATTTTTTACAGGCAAGTCTTGTTCTCCTTCGTCATACCTTGCATGACGCCTCCAATATGAGTGTCTGATGTTTCTTTCCTCCTCATAATGGTAAGAATCAACATGTGTGTATCTAGGTGACTGTTTGTCTGTTTCTTGACGAATGTCTTCAGTTTGTTCAATATTGTCTGGTGTGGTTACCATGGAAACATCAGAGTTAGTGGTATCAGGGTCGACATGCAGACTGTTAATTTGAATGATACAATATTAGTCAATATTACATGCAAGTAAAACACTCCATGATTTCATCACATTCAGCTTTGATTATGACACTTTGAATCGCATTCTTCTATATGTTAATTATTGTTAGACAGCCAATGATTTGGAGTCAGGAAACATATTTTTATGAAAACCACCTGGTATTAGAGTAATAACCAAATACATGACAGAGATCCATAACATGCAAAACAGTTGTCACACCTGGTGTAGCAGAAACAAAGATGCTACTGTAACATTTTGATAAACCAGAGTAGTCTTTTTTTTAAGGTTACCATGGTGACGATAACCTGGTATAGTACAAAGATGCCACTGAACATTTTGATAAACCAGAGTAATCATTTTGTCAAGATTACCATGGTGACGATAACCTGGTATAGTACAAAGATGCCACCGAACATTTTGATAACCGAGACCACTTTTTGTCAAGGTTACCATGGTGATGACACTGATATCATCTCACTCAGCAGGTGTATTTAAAAATCCATTAAAATTTTGTGCCCACTTTCTGGCTGATGAAAATAAAGTAAAATATTGAATTCAAAAGTCTAAGTATTTGTGGAACACATGTAGTGACACATAAAGATCTAGGCTTAATGCAAAGACTGTAGCAAAAGTTACATATTACTAGGAAGTCAGCACGAAAAGTTATCATTTCAGGATCTTAAGAATATATTCCCAATAAAACTTACCACTGTATGAGAAAACAAATATAGAATCCAGCAAAATGCTCAATTTTTGTAAGGAGTTTATTTCCACTAAAGTTGCTGGTGTTTTTTCTACTAAAATAAAACACCAGTAAAATTGGTTTTACTCATATTTACTATGTATATCTGGCCAAAAAAGTACAAATCTAACCAAGAAACAAACAACAAATTAATTTTTTTAAATTAAAACCATAAAAACTGTATTTCACAGTACTTGTTTTTATGTTCATTATAAATTAATTTCATACATACCTTGAGCTATTTCTATTTGCATCTGTTATACTATCCTGTAAGAGAAAAAGATATAAGTTGAGTTAGGTAATTTTTGTGTCCACTGACAGCAGGGCTTAGGTACAAATATACCTAACTCTGCTAGCTCGTGCAGGAGTTATAAGTTTAGTTAGGTAATTATTGTGTCTACTGACAGTAGTGCTAACGGTACAAATATACCTAACTCTGCTAGCTTGCGCAGGGGGTCATAAGTTGAGTTAGGTAAATATTGTGTCTACTGACAGTGTTATGAGTTGAGTTAGGCAAGTCTTGTCTTGCCATAAAGAGTTCAGCAAGCAAGTCCTAAAAGTATGCTAAAAATGTGTCAAATGCAGACATTCTTGCCGGGTCAAAGAACTTCCAGAAGTATTTTCCAGAAGAATTCCAAATGTTGCTATCATTTCTGTCTTACAAAAGGGCATTTGTTCCTTATTTTTTAGATCACTTTGATATTTCTTGTGAACTTTTGTACGTGAAATGTACTAAGCCTTTGGCAGTGATAATATACAAAACACCTTCTGTGTATCTGTGTCACCGCCTCTATGCATCAATTCCGTAAAGACCTACTTGTCTTAAATAAAGAGAGCTATTCATTGGGTCTTAGATGGACAGACAATGCAACGATTCAGGTGTTTTTTTTACCAAACCTGTTGTGTGTTTTACAACAAGTGTCTGGTCTGTACAGTCGATAGATTCTGTATTACCACTTGTTCACAAAAGATCAGAGCTGAAACTAGACTGCTTTGTGAAAGCTTGTTCCCCATCCTTTGAAATGTGCTCTTTTAATTCTCAAAACTTTGCGAACTTTTAGTACGTACCTTTTAGATACGCAGCAAAAAATACGTCCCAAAATGTAAATAAACTCAGCATGTACTCTTTTAATTTGCAAAACTTTGCGAACTTTTAATATTTTATTGGTGTGAGTCAGTTCTTCAACTTTTCCAATAACACAGTCCCTTATAAAGTTAGTGTTTATTGGGGCAGTTATGTAATGTCCAAATATAGTATATTTTTCAGCTCAGGATGCTACTTATACACTGTTTATGTCACTATAACAGTTGGGGTCCACTGATTGGATGAACAACTTTTTGTGCTGAGTGAGGGACTTTGACCAGACATGGTTTCGATAGAGACCACATTGGCATCCAGACCAGTGTGTACTCTAATGATAGCCAAATTTTGTTGTTGTGAGTTAAAATGAGAAAAACTGGGATTTCTTTTGAGTCACCACATAGTAAGAGATAAGGGAACAAGAAATTTTGGAGCGTCACTAGAAATTGTGTGTGTCAGTGGTGTGTCAAATTGGCTTAGAGGGCACACTCATGGTCACCACATAGTAAGAGATAGGGGAACACCAAATTTTGGTGCGTCACTAGAAATTGTGTGCGCCAGTGGCGCGTCAAATTGGCTTAGAGGGTACACTGGTCACAACATAGTAAGAGATAGGGGAACACCAAATTTTGGTGCGTCACTAGAAATTGTGTGCGTCAGTGGCGCGTCAAATTGGCTTAGAGGGTACACTGGTCACAACATAGTAAGAGATAGGGGAACACCAAATTTTGGTGCGTCACTAGAAATTGTGTGCGTCAGTGGCGCATCAAATTGGCTTAGAGGGTACACTGATCCAGACTATAGGGACTACAGACTATATTCCCTAAGCATCCAACTTTAGTTCACAGACTCAGACATTGATACATTATCCAGAAATCAATACTTGGCAGACAACACCTAATAACTTTCTCGATTACCAGATTTATTTAAAACTTAAAATTTACAAACAGATTGATATCAGGAGAAGAATCATGCCTACAGGCTGACTAGCATCTCAGTTACAAAAGTTCTTCAAACCTTTGCATACATACCGACACATATGTTGACAAAAGTATTTGGTATATGAAGAAATGTCACTCGATGCACATGTGAAGGACTTATACCTATGCAGATACACGACACCAATATAAATGTGTATATATTGAAAATTTACCTTATTGCTATGTGAAACCTTTGCACACTGTATATATTGACAAAAATAACTGGAATAAATAAAATTTCACCCTGTCGCCGTGTGAAAACTTTGCATATATACCCAACACATATTAACAAAAGTAACTGCATGGAGTAAATAAAATTTCACCCTGTCGCAATGTGAAAGCTTTGCATATACACCCAATATATATTGACAACATTAATTCATATATTAAAAAAATCTTACCCTATCACCAAATGAAAACTTTGTACATACACATCGATATATAGTATATTGACAAAAACAACTGTAATAAATAAAATTTCACCCTGTCGCCATGTGAAAACTTTGCATATACACCCAACACATATTGACAAAAGTAACTGGAGTAAATAAAATTTCACCCTGTCACCATGTGAAAGCTTTGCACATACACACCGATATATACTGACAACATTAATTCATATAAAAAAAATCTTACCCTATCACAAAGTGAAAACTTTGCACATACACTCCAATATATAGTATATTGACAAATACAACTGTAATAAACAAAATTTCACCCTGTCGCCATGTGAAACCTTTGTACATACACACTAATATATATTGACAAATACAACTGGAATAAACAAAACTCCACCCTATCGCTGTGTGAAACATTTAAACCTAGTCAAATACCACCATATCAAGTTGTCCATATCTGAAAGATCTCCTGAACTCTAACTTATAATGTTATGATAGCACATAAAGTCCCTTGTCAAACAATGTTAGAAATTTACAGGCAGCTAAAATCATCATCATTGTGGATCAGTTCATTTCTTTGATCTATATGAAGATGATTATATTATCAGATGATAGTGTTATTTATATTTGATAACAGCATTCCATGACCAGAGATTGAACACACTGAAGTTATTTGTACAGTGCCTTTCTTGTCTAGTTCCTATATGGCATCGTTATGATTTACACCAGTCCTCCACTCACAAGTCTAGTTCCTATACAGTATCGTTACCATTTACACCTCCACTCACTAGTCTAGTTCCTATACAGTATCATTACCATTTACACCTCCACTCACAGTCTAGTTCCTATATACAGTATCGTTACCATTTACACCTCCACTCACTAGTCTAGTTCCTATACAGTATCATTACCATTTACACCTCCACTCACAGTCTAGTTCCTATACAGTATCGTTACCATTTACACCTCCACTCACATAGTCTAGTTCCTATATTATATGGTATCGTTATGATTTACACCTCCATTCATAGTCTAGTTCCTATATGGTATCGTTACCATTTACACCTCCACTCACTAGTCTAGTTCCTATACAGTATCATTACCATTTACACCTCCACTCACAGTCTAGTTCCTATATACAGTATCGTTACCATTTACACCTCCACTCACTAGTCTAGTTCCTATACAGTATCATTACCATTTACACCTCCACTCACTAGTCTAGTTCCTATACAGTATCATTACCATTTACACCTCCACTCACAGTCTAGTTCCTATACAGTATCGTTACCATTTACACCTCCACTCACATAGTCTAGTTCCTATATTATATGGTATCGTTATGATTTACACCTCCATTCATAGTCTAGTTCCTATATGGTATCGTTACGATTTACACCTCCACTCACAGTCTAGTTCACCCTCTAGATGTCCTGAGATGCATGACATGCAATTTAAAATTCATCCACAGCCACCCACACAGTCATTAACATCATGTCTTTGTTTCAATCACACAATTCTAACAAATAACACAGTCCCTCATAAAGTTAGTGTTTATTGGGGCAGTTATGTAATGTCCCAAATATGGTATATTTGTCAGCTCAGGATGCTACTTATACACTGTTTATATCACTATAACAGTTGGGGTTCACTGATTGGATGAACAACGTTTTCTGCTGATTGAGGGACTTTGACTAGACGTGGTTTCGTTAGAGACCATGTTGGCATCCAGACTATATGCTTGTAGTGTTCTTTGCAGCGCATTGCGAAGCGAAGTAGAAAGCACTGCTACCAGGAATGCAAATACCCTGGGTACCCATAATGACACTCAAACGTCATGAGGCTCTGTAAACACATGTTTCTTGTTTCATCTCAGAAATAGTACAGTTAATCACTATACTGATAACACCTGCTATTATCACAACCTCACACTTCATATCTCTTCACAGAGAGAGAGAGACAACAACAGATAGATAGATCAGACAGATAGCTGGCAAGGCTACATCAATAGCATTTCAAATCCTTCACTCCCACCCCATCCCTTTCAGAGAGACAGACATCACCAGACAGCTAACCAGCCAAATGAACACTAATTAATGGCAGCACCTGCTACTATCACCATGACAACAACGATGGACCACTCTCTACTGACGTCAACAATCGTTAGTATAGCTGGGCAAGACAGATTAACATTGCAATTAAAATGTACAGAGATCAACTTTCTGAGCTTAGACACATGATTCCAGGGATTAATTGACCAGGGGTCAGAGGTCAAAGGTCAGCTCTCAGGTGACAAATACATGCTTGTATCAATTAATATTAAAGGGCAAGAGGTAACAGACTGTTTACCTTCTTGCTGGAGGTCAGACTGAAACAACGATTGAAAGTTTTAAAAATCAACTAATCACCTACAAGTCATACAATGTAGCATTGTTTCACAAATATATATTCCTATCATCGTGTGAAGATTTTACCGCAACAAATTACTTAAAACAAATTTCATTATTTTTTTAGAAACTTTTTGTGACATCTAAACTTTCTTTTGGTATTTTGTTTTACTTTTTGCATCACCTTGTCTTCTCTTTCTTTAAAACTTGTATAATGGGCCAATCGTCATGGAGATAGAATAAATTGATTTTATACATAGATTAAATAAAGTCTTCGTCCTATAGAAACAACAGTAATACAGTGCGGAATTTTGAAGTAAAGGGCCACTTACTGTTGCTATGGACAACAGTAATACAGTACTGTAAGACCACCAAGTTGAGAAGTGAAGGACCATTTACTGTTGCTATGGAAACTGTGATGGTTATCAGTCGCTGACGTCAAGTGCAACCACAGCAGTTCTTTCGTGAGATAAACATTCCAAGATGTAAAAGTGGACATAAACTTTAACCCCTTCAATAATGAAAACATTCCCGCCAAAATTGTTTGGACAAAATTCTTGTTTTATGTAAGTTTTTGGCATATATCAACTTCATTTTAGACTGGAATTAAAGAAATGTTACTTCCTAATAAAGTAATATTATTGTAATTATGAAGTAAATATGAAGAAATGTTACTTCCTAATAAAGTAATATTATTGTAATTATGAAAATATTCATATAAATTGGGTCCCCATATTATTTAAAAGTCATCTCTAGTCATGAAATGGTTAATAGAAGAACTAGTTAATACTAGATAACGAGTGACTCCATTACATAAAATAGATTTAGTAATTATGTGATGTTTTATTGTTAAACTCATACTTCAAATTTTTGTGCAAGACAAATTATTTTTCAACTAAAAAAGAATTTGTTTCCAAACCAATTATGTATGCAGTCGTTTGTGTTGATTTATCAGCTAAATATCATGTAGTCCCTGTTGATAATTGGATTCTTCATCTTTTTGGTCTTGCAAATAATTTATTTGGGACATCAAATTATCTTACATTGACAACACTTTTGTGCACTTTCCTCATCATGGAAGGAGCCCTCTCTTGTCACCCCAGCTACTTATCTATATGATACAGACATTTATGGCACACTCAGCCAGCACATAGGGCTGAATAGTCTGCACGGTACACCATGACGGGGTGCCCTCACACATCGGTTAACCCCTCCCCTCGGTGAGAGGAGGTGGTGAGGGTGGAACGTCACGACGTATAATCTTACAGTCTACCCCGCTACCTACTTTATTAGTTACACTAGCCACAGGATTATTTTATTTCCCAAACAAAATGCACAGATCTGAACCAAATCTAAACATAACATGATATCAGCTAGACTGTAATTTGATAAGGAACAGACTCATTACCAAACAAGTTCATGGCGTCAGTCTATTAATAAAACTATAAATAAACAAGCGACCTATCGGTCAGAATAGCTCCGCTGTTTTTTTTTTTAATTTAATTTTTTATTTTGGTGACATGTAGAAGTGGTTCAGGTCTTCAGCTCTTCGAGTCACTATGCAGTTTTGTTTTAGCGATGCAATAAAGTGGTTAGTGGTTTCATATGATGTCTCACTATAAAACACATTTTACACAGAAGTTGGTAATGTATTGTACTTTTATACCATAGTCACCATTTTATAACAAAAATCTACTGTTATGAAAAATTGCACAAAATCTCAGAAAAAAATGACTGGGAAATGCACACAAGAAAAAGAAAAAAAGAGGATTTTGAGGTTGGCTATAAGTAATTCCAGTGTCTTACAGCTGTAACCCTGGAAAATTTTAATGAAGAATGAAATAAACTAGGGATCTAAAATAATTTTGAGGCAATTTGAATTTCAATTTTCTAACAAATTTACAAAGTCAACAACATTCAACTTGTTCTAGTTGTGGTAGATATATATAGGGAAGAAATGTATTAATCGCCATCTTAGTTTCCGTACGGCGACAATCTCAAGTACCCGGAAGAGAGTCATTCTCAGCCATACGTTACAGTGGTAACACTCGTTCATGTTCGGTTACCTTTCACAAAGAAAACACAACGAAATGGTTGAAATGATCTTTTTTTAATTTCTTTTCATCACAACAACAAAATCTGCGTGATCAAAAGTGTTGTAAACTAAACCAGAAAGAATTATCGGACTGGCTAAACTTCCCGATGAACTGGAAGGTCCTACTACATTTTTTGTACTTCCAAGTAAGCCTCGATAGTACTATAGTACGTGAGAAAATCGTCTCAAACTAGCGATACAACTTTCAAAATATAACTTGACATGTCTTCATTTGTTAGAGTTATACAATTCAAGACGGGTTTTCACTCGAAAACAACAATTCTGTGAATAATGACAGTGACACTCTGAACGCAGCGCGCAGCGATTTCTCGGACGATGTTACCACTGTAACGTATGGCTGACAACGACTTGCTTCCGGGTTAGTCCCTCGTGCATACGGGTGGATTGTCGGCGATTAATACATACATGTACATCGTCTGATATTTTAATTCACAGTGTTTTTTGTGACCGGCGCCTGTCAGCAGACTCTGCCATTTTTTTCATCATTCCATTGTATTTAAACCTTGTACTTGACATTTCGCAATATTTATAATTCTCAACAAAATACCTCAACATGCCTCACTTCGCTCGTACTCAAAGCAGCCCCGCACGTAGTCCTGCTTGCATACGGAGGAATTCGGGACTCGATTCTGACAATTGTCCCTCCCCCTCCGGTGTTTAGAGTCAAGTCAGTAATACAGACTCGTGCACCCGAGGACTACCCCGCGCGGTATGATCACTGACACTGATGACATGATGAGAGAGAACCTTTTCGGATTTACATGTAAAACGGGGAAAGATACGCAAAACATAATGCAAAGTCTGAAGCCAAATTAAAGTTGTAATTATTTTAATTATTTTTACTTGCCAAATATTTGCATTTTGGAAAGGCAAGACACGTTCATGTCGTTTAACTTTACATGTGAACTGTCGGCCATATTTAAACTTCAACCGCATGCCTGGCATGCCCTTCCTTACGCAAGTTGTCTGAATTCTGGTTCACTGTCATTCCAAATTGCACGACAATATAGAATTAACCACAAGTTACATGTTATCTGAAAACATCACACTTTTATAGTGGGTCTGAAGTGTGATTTTAGTGAGTACTAAGAACGTCCTGTGTTGATACTCAAGATACTTGCTGTGGAAAATCGCTCGGTCGAATGAGGTCACCTTCAGCTTCTGGTCGAATCAGGATAGAGTATGCAAATGAGGATGTTGCGGATTGGCTGATAATGTAGAAGGGTGCAGAATTGGATTTGAAGTCTACAACCCTGTTTCGAACAAACGCTTGTCATTTGGGCGCCCAATGCGTAGAATTATGACTATAGCACATATTACATTGCTTGTTTGACGTCAATAGTGTCTTTTGAAAAGTGGCAGTTTACTTAAAGTCTCGTCGACTGATTTCCAATATGGCGTCGGTCATTATGCTCATTAACATATTCATTTTTTTTTCAAATTACAAAAAAAAAAATCATAAAAAATAAAAATGAGGATGTGCTGACTTGAAATTAACAAATCTGAGTAAGCTACCCCCTGCGCATCAACACGCCAGATATCAAAGCAATCTAATAAGAGGTTTTCAAGGAGTTGATGAAAATGACATTTTATGAAAAAAAATCATAAAAAATTGAAAATGGCACAGATCAACTTGGCATGAACAAATCTGAATAGCCTCCCCCCAGGGAACATGCACACCAAATATCGAAGAATTCCGACTGTCACTTATGGAGTAGATAGTAAAAATATAAAAGTTTGACGGACACCTATGATTCACTCTACTCTCTATACCTCAATACCCACCTATACCTAAAGCTACGCTTTCAGCTTTCGCTGACAGCGGAGCTAAAAAGTGACTGGCTTGGAATCTCTCAGTTACTGGTTCAAACCTGGCCACTGCTATTTATTTCTGAAGCACAGAAAAATTCTTGGGCATAATTTGAGCAATGCTTGTTTCTGAATAGCTAAAGTCCTTGGGCAAGATTTATATCATGAGTATGCCCCAGCCAACCCAACTGTTCAAATTATGGGGACCTGATAGGATAGAGTTTGCTTTGTGAAGGATTTACACGCTACTAGTTCAAGCCTAGTAACTGCCATTTGTTTCTGAATAGCTAAAGTCCTTGGGCAAGATTTATATCATGAGTGTGCCCCACCCAACCCAACTGTTCAAAGTATAGGGACTCGGTAGGACAGAGATTTCTATATGAAGGATTTACACGTTACTAGTTCAAGCCTGGTAACTGCCATTAGTTTCTGAATACCTAAAGTCCTTGGGCAAGATTTATATCATGAGTATGCCCCAGCCAACCCAACTGTTCAAAGTATAGGGACCTTGTAATTGCTGGTCATTGCCATTTGCCAACTTGTCATTTCCATTTGTTTCTGTATGACTAAAGTTCTTGGGTATGATTACGTGCCCCAGTCAACTCAAACTATTGGGACTCAGTAGGACAGAGGTCGCAATTGTGAAAGATCTACAGGTTGCAGGTTTGAGCTTTTCCACTGCCATTTGTTTCTAGGATAAGATTTATATCATGACTGTACCCTAGTCAACTTAGTTGTTTAAACTGAAACCTGTCTTCAGTTCTTTGAAAGTAGTCTGCTGTTTATTTTCTTTGTGATGTACCAAAGTGTTATATCCTTGGAGGAAGTCACTCTGTTCATAGGTTACTATGAATCCTGTGTTTTTATTATAGTCTGTATGCCAACGTGGTCTCTTAACTATTAAAACCACTGGAGGTGTAAATGGTAACGATACTGTATAGGAACTAGACTATGTGAGTGGAGGTGTAAATGGTAACGATACTGTATAGGAACTAGACTATATGAGTGGAGGTGTAAATGGTAACGATGCTGTATAGGAACTAGACTGTGAGTGGAGGTGTAAATGGTAATAATACTGTATAGGAACTAGACTAGTGAATGGAGGGGTAACTAGTAACGATACTGTATAGGAACTAGACTAGTGAATGGAGGTGTAAATGGTAACGATACTGTATAGGAACTAGACTATGTGAGTGGAGGTATAAATGGTAATGATACTGTATAGGAACTAGACTATGTGTGTGGAGGTGTAAATGGTAACGATACTGTATAGGAACTAGACTGTGAGTGGAGGTGTAAATGGTAACAATACTGTATAGGAACTAGACTATGTGAGTGGAGGTGTAAATGGTAATGATACTGTATAGGAACTAGACTATGTGAGTGGAGGTGTAAATGGTAATGATACTGTATAGGAACTAGACTATGTGAGTGGAGGTGTAAATGGTAACGATACTGTATAGGAACTAGACTATGTGAGTGGAGATGTAAATGGTAATGATACTGTATAGGAACTAGACTATGTGAGTGGAGGTGTAAATGGTAACAATACTGTATAGGAACTAGACTATGTGAGTGGAGATGTAAATGGTAATGATACTGTATAAGGAACTAGACTAATGTATACGCTACACTTGGAATTGGAATGATGGATCTCACCAACTATTTATGAACACAACTAAACTGTCAGTACTGTAAATTGTTTACTTGACAACCAAACAATGTTGAAACTTAAAGTAATAAGTGTTTGAATATCTTGACATCTGACATTCTATCACTATTTTCTGACTTACTCTTTAACTTTTAAGTCAACTTTCAATAGCCTTGTCCCCATCTGAGTTGATTCAAATTTAAATCAGTTCGAAACAGGTTTCTATCGCCATGGAAAACTATTTCTTTTATTTTTAGAAGAAAGAAATTTTCATGCATGAGTGTCTAGTTCAGGTAGTTATGTTTTCCATTGTTTTCCAAATGGTCTCTGTGTTGTTTATTTCTTCCTATCAGATGTACAGCCATTACAGATTGGAAGAATAGTTTTATATTGTCTTTTTAAGTTGATGTCAGTTTCCGCATCCACTATATCTCGTGAGACTTCACAATTTTCACAATTTTATTCCAATATGTAAAATGTTTAGGGTTGGACATGAAGAACCTGGCAATAGTTTTCTGTATCACAGTTTTCTGTCCAAATATAGCAAGTGGCGTACTCATTAATATCTGTTCACTTAGTGATTTAGCTTTGTTAATTTCTTCAGTATTTTGACGTTTCTGCGAATAAATAATATTTCGCTGCCAATTTATGTGATTATGTGATTCAAATGATGTTTCCGGGCCCCTACATGGGGTATATCATAAAACCTTTAGGAACATTTGGTATAATAATTATCTTAATATTAAGTAATAATCTTTATGGCCCAGATATGGGTTTTGTGGACCTCGGTAGTACTGCTTACGGGTCCTCCTAAAGTCGGGCCCTTCCGCTGTACAACCTCGGCCAGTAAAACCCATATCCGGGCCATAAAGATTATTGTTTGCAATATTAAAAACAATTATTATACCAAATGTTACTACCGGGTACCTCATCTTGAACAGTTTTGCTGACCCTACTACAATATATATGTAATACAGACCACTTTCAATGTATATTATTAAAATTATCAAATGTACAAAAAGTTATACCCAGAAAAATTATAAGTATCAATTTTATATTTTGGCATGTCTGTGTTTATGTTAAAAAATAGTGTATCTACATGTGGGCATACCATGATCACAACTTTAGTTTTACGATAAACATGGCGGCTTCTTATGGTATGAATAAATGTGTACAAACTTACAGCATGAGATCAAAGGACCTTGACACAGTTATATAGAACTCCACTCTGATGAACTACTGCACTTTCCCTTCAAATAATGCAACAAATTTTTGTTTTACTGTATTTTCCCACCAAAAAAGTCCAAACAATTTTATGTTTTCTCTGTAATTTCCAAGTAGGAATGTTTATCGTTCTATATTTTTCAGCTAAAGATTAAACCTTTGAATAAATTTATGATTTTTAAGTAAATTTCTCACCAAAATTGAATAAATTACAAAAATGTGTATATCATTATAATATACACATTTTTGTTTTGTTTGTAATTTCCTACCAGCATACTTTATTGTACACAAATTTTGTTTTTTTTCTACATTTTCAGCTACAGTGTAAACATTTCAGCAAATTTATGGTTTTCAAGTAATTAATTTCTTATCAAAATTGTATAATGTACAAATTTAGGTCTTTTCCATAATTTCTCATCAAAATTGTTTTTAAAAAAGTGTTTTTTACATATCTCAAATTCCGATCAAACTTGTTTATAAACTAATTTGTCACTTTTCTGTAATTTTACATCAAAATTTTTTATACACAAATTTGCGTTTTTTTCAATAATTTCAAAATTGTTTACACAAATTTTTGCTGTGTTGGATTTTCTCCTATAATTTCCCAATAGTTTCAAATTTCCTTTCTACAGTTTCATTGAAAAAAAAATTTTCAACACATTTATTCATAATTTCCAACCAAAATTGTTCAAACAAGTATTTTGTTACAGATATATAATAAGTTGTTTGTAGTCTGGAATCACAAAAAACTATTTTTTATAAATTGCAGTCAAAATCTTGTCAAAATGATAACAGTTTTAAAACTGGTATAAAATAGTAATTTTCAATATCATGGCACTACATGTACACAGGTGGAGATTTGGGTCATTTAGTTTGACACTTAAAACCTAAGGGTGGGGGTCCCCTAAATGAGCAATATCCATGACCCTATAGCACAGTTGGAACCTGACTTTGTTCACAAACTCATCAATAAAGGGTCATCTGAGGATCTGGTTTCACATATATTGACTTTCCTATATAGTGTCTTACCAGGCTCAATGTACTTTGAAATCTTAGAGCACTATACATGAGGTCATTTTCTATGATCTCTCTCTCCACATATAGTCAAAGGGACAAAATCTAGGTACATTTCCTGCTGGGGAAAGGGTGAACAGCGCATGTCTGTAGTAATCCATCATGCACTGACACACAGTAAAACAGCTGGGGAAAGGTTGAACAGTCAGCGCATGTCAGTAGTAATCTATCACACACTGACAGGCAGTAAAGCTGTTGGGGAAAGGTTGAAGAGTGCATGTCTGTAGTAATCCATCACACATTGACAGGCAGTAAAACTGTTGGGGAAAGGTTGAACAGTGCATGTTTGTAGTAATCTCGTGGTTGTAATTGGTTACTTCGTTACGTTTATTATTTTGTCATCGAAGCATCATGTCCAAACTAAAAGTATAGGATTGGAAATGAAAACTTGGTCTATGGAAACTGTACTGTGATTGGATAATGTGAGATGAACTTCATATTGTGATTGGACAATGGAATATGAGTCCTATGTAGTGATTGGCCATTGCAACAGGAACTTTACTGTCACTGGACCCTGTAACAGGAACTCTACACTGTGATTGGACACTGTAATAGGAACTCTACAGGGTGATTGAACACTGTTAACAGAAGCCCTATAATGTGATTGAACACTGTTAACAGAAGCCCTATAATGTGATTGGACACTGTAATAGAAACCCTACACTGTGATTGCTTACAATCTTGTCCTATGAACTCTCTAATTTAATATCTGCCTTCTGATTGGAACTACTGAAAAATACACTATCACCTGATTGTAAGTCATGTCGCAACCTCTAACCTACAATTCAGAAAGTTCTCCATAAAAATTTCAGTCTATTTATCAATGTAACAAAGTTCAATAATTTGTAGATAAGTAAAATAATCAGGTAACATAAAAACACTCACTTTGAGCAACTTTAAGAACTTATAATAAAACTTTATAGTTTCAATTAACTTGTAGAGTAACACCCTTACAAGTTATCACCACTAAAGTTTTATTAAAAAGGAACACTTATAAACATTGAGCTATTGTATAAAATACAACTTTTATTACGGGCCAGGGACTTTACAGGGCTTGTAGTAGCAGTAGTCCACTGAGGGCATGTATATCATAAACTAACCCTAAAAATTGAATCTAGGCTACCAAATTAACAATACCCGTAGTCCACTGGGCTCATAGACTACTAAACATTGTATCTAGACTACTAAATTAGCAGCAGTCCAGGGCATAGAGACTACTAAACATTGTACCTAGACTACCAAATTAATTAGCAGTAGTTCAGGACACATAGACTACTAAACATTGTATCTAGACTACCAAATTAGCAGTAGTCCAGGACACATAGACTACTAAACATTGTATCTAGACTACCGAATTAGCAGTAGTCCAGGGTACATAGATGGCTAAACATTGTATCTAGACTACCACATTAGCAGTAGTCCAGGGTACATAGACTACTAAACATTGTATCTAGACTACCAAATTAGCAGTAGTCCAGGACACATAGACTACTAAACATTGTATCTAGACTACCAAATTAACTGTAGTCCACTAAGAGCACATAGCCAACTAAACACCATATCTCGATTTTACCAAATTTAGGGTACACTAGTAACTCTGTTAGACCAATGGCAATCAATGTAAAACTGTACCTGAAACAGCTCACTTGGATAAACCTGATTCAAGTTACTGTTCTTGTCATTTTATGGTGGCAGCCCTCTTCAGTATTTCACGAGGTCATTAGAATATTGCGATTTTCAAACTGGAGGCTGTTCTTTTTACTCAAATTTAGCGAAGGATCATCTATCAATTAATGTTATTTTCAAGTGAAGTCCGTCACTTTTCTTTCAAAGGGTCATTTTATAAAATTGCATATAGTTGTTTTTACTAGTTGCAACATTAAGGTGGAGGTCATTCTTTGTACACAAATTTGGCAAAAAGGTTATCTATCGACTCAAGTTACGTTTATGGTTATTTTCAAGCAAGGTTAGTGGCATTCTTTCAAAAAATCACTTTACAAATACACAGTTGCATTATGCGTTGCACAGTAAAGTGGAGACCATTGATATTTCTCTAAAGTTTACTACTATAATTAAATGTGTTTATTTTGTTACTTTTATTGTTATTTTCAGTGGAGGTTCGAATCTTTTGTTTTAAAAGGACTTTTCTCAACGTATAAAGTTACAGTTGCAATATTAAAGTGAAATCTCTTGTTGTTTTCTCCGAAGGTCATTTTTAATGTATCAATCGATTCAAGTTACATTTATTGTTATTTTCAAGTGGTGTTAATATCTTTCTTCTTTCCAAAGGACATTTCTCAAATGTGTATTAAGTTACGCGTATGAGTTGCAATATTAAAGTGAAATCTCTCGTTTTCTCCGAAGGTCATTTTTAATGTATCTATCGATTTTAGTTACTTTTATTCTGATTTTCAAGTGGAAATTCATATCTTTCTTTCCAAAGGACATTTCTCAGATGTATATAACATGATGTCTATCAGTGGCAAATTTGAATCAGGTATTGATATATTTATCAGAAACTTGTCTGATCACAAAAATAATACCCCAGTTACAGCTAGTGTAGGTTTAAAGAAATCTAAATAGTTAAACTATCTTTGTTTTCTGACTTAAAACTGTAGAGATACTTAACAATACTGATGGTTTTAACATAAATGTGACCATATGGATGAGGAGTGAGTATTTATTTTGGATTTTAAATTTATAAAACAATTTTATCATGGCCTCCTACTTGAAAAATCAATTTGAAACAACATATGCCAAGTCCTTGTTTGTAACTCAATAAATGGAAAAATCAATTATATGAAATAACATATGCGAAGTCCTTGTTTGTAACTCAATAAATGGCAAAACATTAATAAATGTGTAAAATCTTTGTAATTGTATGTACAATAACAAACTTTTTACACGTATTTTTTTAGCTTTTCGCAAGGTGTTGAGTGACAAACACAGACTTGTCATATGTTGTTTCACATTGATTTCCCAAGTAGGAAGTCATGACAAAATTACGTTATAATTAAAAAATACCGCCAATGGCGTTGTAGCACAACTGTAGTTTTTAAAAATGTTTATCCATATGCTAGTCTATGCTAACAATAGGTGTTTATTTGCTGAATAACTATCCAGTTGCCTATCCAACCATGTTGCTATCTTTACGATAAATGCTATCATTTGGCTGTTGCTATGGGCGTGGTCATGTTGTTAGATATATTTGCATACATTTGTGTATGTTTTCCTGATATTGTCTTTGCAATATGTGATCATTTGGCTGTTGCTATGGGCATGGTCTTGTTGCTAGGAAAATTTACATACATTTTTTGAATGTTTATTCAATTGTCTATTAAACCCTGTTGTTATCTTTGTGAAATACACCACCGTTTGGCTGTTGGTATGGGCGTGGTCATGGTTACTAGGGTATTTGCATACATTTTTTGAATGTTTATTCATCTGTCTTTCTATTCCTGTTGTTATCTTTGCAATATGCGTGATTATTTGGCTGTTGTTATGGGCGTGGTCTTGTTGCTATGCAAATTTACATACATTTTTTGGATGTTTATTCAATTATCTATTAAACCCTATTGTTATCTTTGTGAAATACACCACCGTTTGGCTGTTGCTATGGGCGTGGTCATGGTTGCTAGGGTATTTGCATACATTTTTTGAATGTTTACTCACTTGCTTACCAGATGATGTTGTTATTTGACCAAAATATACTGCCATTTGGTTGTTGCTAAAGGGTGTGGTCATGGTCGCTAGGGCCAATTTTGTCAAAATGTTTTTAAGAAAATCTGCAGAATAACAGTTTCAGAAACATCTTGCCAAGTTTCAGACTAATTGACCAAGTACTTTTTGAGATATAAGTTTTTGACCAAAAATGAACATTTTTACACCTAATTTGCATATCACTCATGGAATCATGGTATGCTTAATATTTCTTCGTCCATACATCCCTAGATACATTCCCATTAAATTTCAGCCCAATCTGCTCAGTAGTTTTAGAATTATAGATTTTTAACCAAAAAGACACATTTTTAGCCCTAATTTGCATATCACTGATGGAATCATCCCGTCATGAACAAATCTTACTTTACACCCCCTTAAGAATGTTCCCACCAAATTTCGCACCAATCTGCCCAGTAGTTTCTGAGTTTAAGTTTTTTGACCAAAAATCACATTTTTTGACCCAAATCACACACCTGTGATGCGATCATTTTGATTTGAACAATTTCCCAACTAGACACCCAAAGTAATGGACCCACCAAATATCGTGGCAATCGGTTCAGCGGTTTTTGACTTTAAGTTGTTTACACACACACACACACACACACATCCACACACACAGACAGACAGACGCCGGGCGATCCCTATAGCACTACTGAACAAGTTCAGTTGTGCTAAAAATCCAAAAAAAATATTAAATCTTCAGCCATATGGCCACTTGGTTTTATCATTAAGACAATCAACAAGGTGACACAATTATACTTGGAAGAGAAATGTAACATAACATTTTATGGCATACTTGGTGGAGGTTAATAAAGTTCCTGTAAAATAACTCTTTTTGTCACAGAGTTACAGAGCTAAGGGATTTATTGACATTTGTGTCTGAATGGCTTAAGTCCTTGGGTAAGATTTGAACCACAGCTGTGCCTTAGTCAACCCAGATGTATAATTGGGGACCTGGTAGGATAGAGGTTGTAATGTGAATACTTTAATCCTATGTATACCCTAGTCAACCCAGCTGTATAATTAGGGACCTGGTAGGATAGAGGTTGCAATGTGAATGCTTTAATCCTATGTGTACCCTAGTCAACCCAGCTGTATAATTGGGGACCTGGTAGATTAGAGGCTGCAATGTGAATACTTTAATCCTATGTGTACCCTAGTCAACCCAGCTGTATAATTGGGGACCTGGTAGGATAGAGGTTGCAATGTGAATGCTTTAATCCTATGTATACCCTAGTCAACCCAGCTGTATAATTGGGGACCTGGTAGGATAGAGGTTGCAATGTGAATACTTTAATCCTATGTGTACCCTAGTCAACCCAGCTGTATAATTAGGGACCTGGTAGGATAGAGGTTGCAATGTGAATGCTTTAATCCTATGTATACCCTAGTCAACCCAGCTGTATAATTAGGGACCTGGTAGGATAGAGGTTGCAATGTGAATGCTTTAATCCTATGTGTACCCTAGTCAACCCAGCTGTATAATTAGGGACCTGGTAGGATAGAGGTTGCAATGTGAATGCTTTAATCCTATGTATACCCTAGTCAACCCAGCTGTATAATTGGGGACCCGGTAGGATAGAGGTTGCAATGTGAATGCTTTAATCCTATGTGTACCCTAGTCAACCCAGCTGTATAATTAGGGACCTGGTAGGATAGAGGTTGCAATGTGAATGCTTTAATTCTATGTGTACCCTAGTCAACCCAGCTGTATAATTGGGGACCTGGTAGGATAGAGGTTGCAATGTGAATGCTTTAATCCTATGTGTACCCTAGTCAACCCAGCTGTATAATTGGGGACCTGGTAGGATAGAGGTTGCAATGTGAATGCTTTAATCCTATGTGTACCCTAGTCAACCCAGCTGTATAATTGGGTACCTGGTAGGATAGAGGTTGCAATGTGAATGCTTTAATCCTATGTGTACCCTAGTCAACCCAGCTGTATAATTAGGGACCTGGTAGGATAGAGGTTGCAATGTGAATGCTTTAATCCTATGTATACCCTAGTCAACCCAGCTGTATAATTAGGGACCTGGTAGGATAGAGGTTGCAATGTGAATGCTTTAATCCTATGTGCTTATAAAAGTTGCATGCACGCTAGGGAGCTGAGGAAGTGTAAAGGGCTGTTGTGCTGCGTGCTATAGATGCCATAGATCCATGACAAGGGTAATATGTATGTGTGTCACTGTGTGTGTGTGTGTGTGTGTGTGTGTGTGTGTGTGTGTGTGTGTGTGTGTGTGTGTGCGTGCGCGTGCACGCATGCGTAATTGTAAAGTACTTTGAGCACAGAGTGGGAAAATGATAGAAAAACCAACATTTATATTATATATTGTTCATTGCATTTTCACAGCTGGGAGTCTGTCACATGGGGCATAGAAATTGACTACATAGCATTGTCTGTAGTCTATTAGTTATAAGACATCACCATCTGTATACACAATATATCATTTACAGTCCACTAACACTGTACAATGATATTAAAACATATGTATGCAATGTTCTGTGTCAAATAAATCTGTGTTCAATTACGCCAGCTGACCCAAAATCTTTCCTACAGCTTCTATTTTTTTGGTTGAGTTTATTCAATCTATTTGGCAAACGTTCCAATTATATGGTGTGAAAATAAAGATACTGAAAACCATTCAAAGTAAAAGTTACAAACAAAATAAATATTACAGAAGAGTATAAAGTGTGACAGTTTATATCAATAAAGATTTATGAGTACTCATATTTTAACCAGTACACACTTTTGATAAGCTGAGAGCTTTCGATTACAAACTGTCAGTCTTGTTCACTCATGAAAACAAAGTTAACGATGAGAACTGTTGCTACAACGTCCTATTCCCAGCCCCTATTACATGGTTAGACTGTCGACAGTCGTTCGTGCCTTTTTGCTACATTTTATCTAAAACTTAAGTCATTGCTTTGCTTCGATCCGGAGCAATACTACAACCGCGTACTGATCAGTGAGTGCCGGAGCAATGTTCGTGCCTTCGGTAATCGCAGTTCCTATCAGTATGCATTAGTATTCAGTGCTACGGAGCGAGGCAACGACTTTGATTTAGATGAAACGTAGCAAAAAAGGCACGAACGACTGCCGACAGTCTATTACATAGTATGAAAATAAAGATTAAAGATTGTTACAAGCAAGGTAAACATTACAGAAGCTGTATTGACAGTGACAATTTAAAAAAACAAAGTTTTATGTTGAAGACCTTTGCTACAATGGCCTTATTATATGGTGTGGAAATAGTGATACAGAATACCATTCAAAGAGGTAGTTACAAGCAAAATAAACATTACAAATTTGTGATCTTCTCCAGCCATACACACCGAGTCGCACTCTACATTCTACAAACAAGAATCTGCTTGCAACAACAAATTAAAGACAACACCTATGGAAGTTGTTCATTGTCCATGGAATTTTTTACCACTTGACATTCACCAAGCCTCCAGCCTGAATTATTTCAAAACAAAACTGAAGACTTATTTGTTCATCAAAGCATATGGTTAGACTGTAAGATACGTCGTGACGTTTCACCCTCACCGGCCTCCGCTCTGTTAGGGGTTGGCCGATGTGTGAGGGTGCCCCGTCACGGCGTACCTTACAGACTAAGCATATGGTGTGCTTTAGCCATTCAGTGCTACTGAACAGAACATTGCTGTGGAAATTGGTGCTACAGAAATTTGACTGACTGACTGATTGATTGATTGATTGATTGATTGACTGACTAACTGACTGACTGACTGACTGACTGACTGACTGACTGACGGACTGATTGACTTATTGATTTATTGACTGACTGACTTATTAACTGACTGACTGACTGACTGACTGACTGACTGATTGATTGATTGATTGATACAGATTGAAGCTATATGAACTGTGACAATTAATTCATAAAAACAAAATATTATGATGGGGAACTTTGCTATGATGCACCTCTATTGTGTAAATACATTTAGAAAACAACTTTACAGAGAGATAACGATAAGCATCAGAAAAGCTGTTACTATGACAACCAAAAACAAATTTTTGAAGACAACTTTTGCAACATTATAGAGAAATAAACAATTCAATATTTCTGTGTTTCTTATAAAAGATGACTTTGTCATCTTTTTCCCCAATAGTCACGTCTGCAGCCGTTGAAGATAAAAAAAAGCAATAAAATATACCAGTAGTATACACAAACAATTAAATGTAACATTAAGAAAATAATCGACATGATATATTTATCAGACTCAGACACTTCATTGGGATGTTAAGTTTGATTTATTTTTTCACAGATGAAAAGTTAGCCTCAATGCAAGTTGTTTATGTCTTATGATGTGATTACATGTTGTGACAGTTTGTATACCTTGATGTTTGAATCACATGTTATTCTGTGGTGAATAGATGCTGAATAGAGTTTATTATCTTTGAGTGGGGGGTCATCACGGTTATGGCTTGGGGGTCATCACAGTTATGGCGTGGGGTCATCATAGTTATGGTGTTGGGGTCATCACAGTAATGACGTGGGGTGGTCTCAACACTGTGCAAAATATCACACTAGCCCCATCTACATGGCACTAAAAATCCTACCTGAGGTAGGATTCAGGATAGTTTGAAGCCTGTGTAGACGCAAGCGCGTCCTGAACCTGTCCTGAAACTGTCCTGACTTAGGACACCTTTGAGAGGTTTCCTGAAACCGTCCTGACTTTGTCCTATGTACTGTCAGGACGGAAGGCGCGACATACGCTGTAACCTTCCTATGTGCAGACACAAATCTATCCTACCTCAGGATAGATTTGGGACTTGGGACTGCCTCAGGTAGGACGACCTACGTGTAGATGGGGCTACTGTCATGATGGTTGAACTGTAATTATTCATACATTGTATGCGGGACTGTAGACTTGCTCAAGTCGCACAGTTCTTTTCATTCTTTTGAGATAATATAATTCTTTTAAAACCACAATTGTGTTCTTTTGTGTGACATGAAAACCTGAATGAGTGATTGTTAAACAGTTGGGTGAATGCATATAGCCCTGGGACTGTAGTCTAACCAATCTCCACAGCTAATATATCTTCTGTGACACGGCAAAATATCGGTTGGATGATGCCAAAAAGAGATGTTGTGGTTTACAATGATGATCAGTAACTGGGAGATTATTCAGTAGTCAAAATTTTTTTTCAAAGTTGAGGACATTTTCATTTACAAAGCTAAAACTGAATAACAAACTCAAAACATTTGAAGGATAAGACTCTAATTCAATGACATCATCATTTTATGTACACCGCATCGTGATGACATCACTAGTTTAAGTGACCTAGCTTTCACATCAGATATTGCTATGATTGTTATTTTATGACATCATCACTTTACGTATACCACATTGTGATGACATCATTAGTTTAAGTGACCTAGCTTCATGTCATTTTATACCAGGAATCAAACTGAGTGGAATGAAATATTTCTATGATTGTTATTTTAATTTATGACATCATCACTTTACGTATACCACATTGTGATGACATCACTAGTTTAAGAGACTGTAAGCTTTCATGTAAATTCACCAGCAATCAAACTGAGTGGAATGAAAACTTTGAAATATTTCTATGCTAAGCCTTGATAATTTTTAATTACAAACTGAAATTTTAGCTAAAACCACAAACTTTTCAGGAATTTAAATCTGAATTTCAAAACTACAATTTGCTCTAAAGTCTGTCAATAAAAATATATATGTATATAATATAATTGTTGATATTGTGTTTTCCCACTCTGTGCTCAAAGCACTTTATTACCCCAGCACGGATCTATAGTGGCACAACGGCTCGATATACTTCCTTAACTCCCTGTGGAGCATACAATCTATTGCAGCCTTTATAAGCACATAGGATTAAAGCATTCACATTACAACCTCTATCCTACCAGGTCCCCAATTATACAGCTGGGTTGACTAGGGTATACATAGAATTAAAGCATTCACATTGCAACTTCTATCCTACCAGGTCCCCAATTATACAGCTGGGTGGACTAGGGAATACATAGGATTAAAGCATTCACATTACAACCTCTATCCTACCAGGTACCCAATTATACAGCTGGGTTGACTAGGGTATACATAGGATTAAAGCATTCACATTACAACCTCTATCCTACCAGGTACCCAATTATACATCTGGGTTGACTAGGGTATACATAGAATTAAAGCATTCACATTGCAACCTCTATCCTACCAGGTTCCTAATTACACAGCTGGGTTGACTAGGGTACACATAGAATTAAATCATTCACATTACAACCTCTATCCTACCAGGTCACTAATTATACAGCTGGGTTGACTTGGGTACACATAGAATTAAAGCATTCACATTACAACCTCTATCCTACCAGGTCCCCAATTATACAGCTGGGCTGACTAGGGTATACATAGGATTAAAGCATTCACATTACAACCTCTATCCTACCAGGTCCCCAATTATACAGCTGGGTTGACTGAGGTACAATCATAGTTCAAATCTTGCCGAAGGACTTCAGCCATTCTGAAATAACCGGAGCTACGGGACTTGCACCTGCAACTTGTGGACTCCGCACTCCAAGCCTAACCATTCGCCAATAAAGTCATGACTCCATCGGAAAAAATAGTAGGATTTCGCAAATTACCGACTCCAATGAAAACCACAAATATTTACATAATATACTCTGACATTAAAAAAAAACACAAATAGTTATTAGATGAATACTTGGACTTTAATTGAAACCACAACTGGTGACCTTTGACCTTGATTACCTTGAATCTAACCACAATGAAGTAATGAATATGGCTGGATAAGAAGGGATTACATTCATATGAATCATTTTAAAATTAATGGTATTCTAATCTGCTGGGTCAACTGAGGTCATCCGTTGCATGACAACAGATACTTAATCTATCAACTTTGTATTGATATTTCAAAATAAGTATAAAGGTAAACCATTTGGGGCCAAAAGCTTGACTTCTTAGGAACTATTTTGTGGCCCTAACCAGAAATTTAATTTGTTATTTTCTATATTTTCTACTTATTGCTCATTTGAATTGTTGTAAATTTTGGTTTTGTGCATTTGTAGAGAGGTTTTGAGATTTTTATAAGCTTATACAGTGCTTGAAATTAACAGTAGTCCTATATCTACAGACTACCAATTCTAGTCATGGGGCTACCATAATTGCACCTGGTGGCCAAACTCAGGTTTCCACTGATTATGTGATGATTTAAAGGATGTAAGATTTACAAACATAAAAGTATTTTAATAACACACATATTTCCAATAGAGGAACTGCTTTCTGTTCAGGAATATAGGACTATTGGTCACCGGTCTCTGGGCTACCACTTTCTGAATTGGTAGCCCACTAAGACTACCATAGAAAGTGTTAATTTCAAAGCCTGCTTTATCAAAAGTACAGACGCTGTTGGATATTCAAGAGGACCAACGAAAACTTGATATTAAATCTTATCAGTGTCATTCACTCCTAATTATTTCAGTGGAAAACACAAACTGGTATAAATTGGTCTCCTATCTCCTACTGGAGGACTATTGGTCACAATCCTTGGGCTACCACTGTCTGAAATTGGTAGCCCACTAGGACTAGCAAAGAAAACATTAATTTTGAACCCTGTTATGATTTGTGGAAATAAGTTATTATTATTATCATTTGTTGGTTATTACAAGGTTACCAGACTCAATAATAGAGAACTTGCAATCCAGACTGAGCATGCTCAGATGCAAAGGACTATGGGATTATCTGTGGTTATCGTATTACCTAATCTGGAGCTACTGATAAAATAAACCTCACACAATGGTCAGGGTGACTATGAATTGATTATTTGTGGTTACAAACTAAGTAACATTATTGTTTACAATACTATGTGATTAGTATTTATTATCACATTTCCCTTGATGCAACATTCAACATGGCGGGTTTGCAAGTTCCCTATTGAACAGGATAATATATGCTGGTCTGACTCACTGTTTAACAATCATTGGAACTATGAAAAGGTCTTTGACCTACAACATATGTATAATATGATGATATGCTGATGACGAATAATTTAACCTTTCATTTATATCTATGTATTGAACAGATCATCGACCTTTAGAACTTTCAAGATAGTACTTAAAAAGAGCTTTCTCAACCAGGATAAGAATAATTGGCACCAGTTGAGGTATGTACCGCTCAGAACGAAGAAGGCAACATTAAAAGTATAGAGATACCATCTGTGATGCCACTCAAACACTGGCTCAGAAGACATGAAAAATTGCAGTCTTGTCCATCTGAGGTGCCACTCAAACCCTGGATGTATGATATCACCGGAGAGGGAACTGAGAGGCCCCTAAAACAATAGAACTTAGAAATATAAAGATACCACCTGAGGTGCCACTCACTCCCCTGGATGTATGATAGAGATATCACCTGACAGGGGGCTGAGAGGCCCCTAAAACCCTAGAACTTAGAAGTATAAAGATACCGCCTGAGGGGGTGCCACTCACTCCCCTGGATCACATTACAGGCATTAAGACAGTGGAGACATCATCTGAGGTGCCACTCAAACTTTGGATCAGAAAACATTATAAGCACAGATATTCTCTGAAGTTTTAGTGAATATTTACATGACTGACAAATTAATGTATTTTGTATGCTGACATTAGATGATGATAGGGCCTCTGTTACAGTTAAATTTTGGCAGTTCAGTTTTGAATGAAGCACCCTTTATACTAAGCTACATCATTACTATGGGGTTGGTGGGGAGGGGGGGTGCACCTTTACACTAATTTATTGTGGGTTATAAGTTGTCTCTATTTGTATAAAGAATGTTGTTCCAACAATGAAATGCCAACAGTATGTCTGCTATATCATTTGATAACACATAGCCACAGGTGGTCCACAGTTTCACAAACAGGGGATTCTGAGACCTTCACAAATCATGCAATATATGTCCTAGTTGTCAATAAAATCAACCTGCACCTGTCTTAGTGGATCAAATATACTTACTACCACATGGTAATCTATCAAATTATAATCCTCTGCTAAACAACTGTGCTTTATGATTTATGATAATGGGTCTGCATGTTTGGACTTTTAAAGTTTTAAGAATCAGCTGTGAAAAATTGACACCACTGGAGAAATCAAAGTTTATTTGACATTATTGATTGAAAATAATTATACAAAATTATCAGTAAGAAGACATACCAAATTTGATTGGTTGATGCTTTGCTAAATTTGATTTGTTGCTATTTGTGTCAAATTTGATTGGTTGCTATTTGGTCAAATTTGATTGGTTGCTATTAGGTCAAATTTGATTGGTTGCTATTTATTCAAATTTGATTGGTTGCTATTTGGTCACATTTGTTTGGTAAATTTTGACTGGCTGCTTTTTGGTCAAATTTGATTGGTTGCTATTTACTCAAATTTGATTGGTTGCTGTTTGGTCAAATTTGATTGGTTGTTATTGAGTCAAATTTGATTGGTTGTTACTGGGTCAAATTCGATTGGTTGCTGTTTGGTCAGTGTAATGCTGTAAATAAGTGCACAATTGTTCCATACACACAAACTCACATTAACACACGTTTTTTTTAAAATAAAATAAATGCTGTTTTGGATGGTAACAGAAGCCCATGGCACATTTGTGCCAGTGTTATTAATTAATAGGTATTTGCACTGATCCTTGTTGTGTTTTATCCTATACTCATCAAAGTACAGCCACGTAGAACACACAAGCCTAGAAACCAGTCAAGTGGAGATTTTTTGGCTCTCAACTTTCCCCTACCACACCTGCCATTTCACTAGCAATCATTTACCTTCTTTGGCAATAAAGAAGGTGCAAATTTTTTATTTTAAATTTTTCACGACAAGAGACGACATCAATAGTATCACCACGTGATAAGTACCAACTTTGGAGGTTCAGTTATATGATGGTTACCATATTTAATTGGGTTTCAACATTGCTAAATTGTAAATCTAATATTTGGTTTAAATAATTGGCCGTTAGTAAAATACCAGGAATGGTAGGGGAAAGGCAAGAACTACAAATCTGTACAATGAAATACCCGAGTACACCACACTGGGACTTACATATCATGGGGTTCTGTTAATTTAAAAGTAGCTATTTTATAGTGAGTCAACAAATAAGAAATCTTACCTCATTTTCATCATTCATTGTTTTATTAATTTCTGTGTTAATTTTAACTTCTTCATCTTCATCATCATCTAATATACTCTGTAATGAGAAAAAGCAATAAAAATTATTAAATATTTAAATTTTACATATATTATATCATCAATTTAACATAATTACATATGTACCAATGATTGTACATGTACTTATACCAATACGCACCCTAGACTCTCTCACAGTCCACGGAGCATCACATCACATTGCTAAAAGGGCTGTTATTTATGTACCAATATCTACTGCATAATTGTACTGTAGGCCCTCATTGTCTACATAGAGCTAATCATTTGTTGACGTGTAATTACTGCGATGCGCCGTGTTACAGTAACACGTCAACAGTACAAGGATATTCAAGTACAATTCTCCAATAGATATTGGTACATACAAAACAGTTAATAACTATGCTCTTGAGGACTGGTGAGAATATACACACACCCATACTAGTGGTATTTGCACTAAAGTGCAGTGCTGAAAACATTATTTATGCATATCAGTACATGCAAATTTGTACCAGTTTTTATTCGTATATCTGTACTGTATGTTTGACTGATCAGAAATGATATGCAAATCAATTACGCAGGCAGTAAACGTTCTGTCTCATTGTCAGTTGCACTAAACGTTCTGTCTCGTTGTCAGTTACACTATCTAATGCGTTATCATGAGCAAGTGCAATAATTACATGAATTCCTGACAAACAAACGTAATGCATATTGTCAACACAGCTGTTTGTATTTGTAATATGGCATGCTTTTGACTAGCCACAAAAAACACAAAAAATGTTTAGATGGTAAACATTCTTTCTCATTGTGAGTTGCACTATCACTAATAATTGATCATGACTAACTATACAGGCTTAGGTGGTAATTGTTCTTTTTCATTACCAGTTGCGTTATGCCCACAGTTGATCATGGGTGACTGTATTATTTACAAAGATTCCTGACAAACCAAATCAATGTACCATATCAAAACACAGCTGCTTATTTCTATGATATCTATCACAAGCCTGACTGGCAATCGGCAAGCAACCATGACCAACTTCATTGGAAGTGATTGGCTCAGAAGGTCAACGCTCTTTCAGTCTGTACGTCACACTAGGGCTAACAACTGACCATGTGCACCTGTACAGTATCACAGAAGATATGCCTAACTGTACAGTGTCAGAGAACATCTTGCCATAGTAAGGGATGATCACACAATGTCACGCAAGCTCAATAAACAAACTACGTTCACTTAGGATAAACCCCCTCCCACCAACATGAACATTCACAAGTGTGACATCAATATGTTTATATATGATGTAAACCAGGATGAAAATCATCACTACTATCGATGCAATTTAAGCACATAGAAAACACATTAAAATACTACTGGAAACCAAAGCACTCTCTGCATCACAAAGTTTATTTATTGAGACTGTGTGACATCGTGTGATAGTCCCTAACATAAACTAAAATGTACTTTCTTTTGATATAATACAGTTGCTTGAATTCATGTTATCACGCCTCCACCGGAAACTAAACCTTGACTGACTCCGGGGACTGACTGACCTACCTACAACTTGTGTGCTATCTGTGTGACATTATCACTGACTTTATGCTGTTATCACTGAATGTATGATACACAGTTTTCTATCATGACTAACTTTAACTAATCCCAGATACACTTTAATAGATGACAGATTCTAAATAGAGTACATAATGTTAAAAGGAGTTTCTACTATAGAGAGAATGTTGTTATCCTGTCCACATGGAAGATCTGTGATTTGAAGATCTGTGATTCCACTTTGCTCATCACAATCTGTTTGTCATTACTCATCAACCAGTTAATTAGACATACCCGATTGCGATTTACTTCATCCCAATTTCAACTCGCCCCATTTCAACTCGTTCCAATTTCAACTTGTCCCATTTCAACTCGTCTCATTTCAACTCAACCCATTTTCAACTTGTCCCATTTTCCACTCTTCCCACTCTTTCAAAATCCCATAGTTAAGTAATTTACAGATCTTTCAGACAAATCACTTGTCCTTCTTCAGTGTCTAACTAAATCTGACAAAATGATCCAAACTTGCTGTAAGTGTCAAAATGTCATAATATGACTCACCCTGTAAAGTATTGAATCACCTGTAGGTAGACATATTCTTGTAGCAATCAATACACAGTATGGAGCAATATAACCAATCAAATTGATTTTTAGTCCATACCCTAAAATCAGCGCTCACGATTTCAACTTATTACTATACTACTTATAGATAAAATAGACCTCTAATTAACATGTACGATGTCTATTTATTGTTATTTTAACAACTTTCAGTAAAGAAATTTAGTTGTCTGATCAATAAAATAATATCCCAGTTACAGCTAGTGCAGCTTTAACAGGCATGAACCAAAAACAAAGATAGATTCCCATAAGTAGATTACACTTAGTTTCTGTCAATAAAAAATAGTTAAATTGCTAAAACGATAGGGATCTAAAAGTAAATGGTACCTGTGAAGTAAGCTTGGTAAACAGCTTTACTTCACTTGATCCCAGGCTAGACACTTGGAGAGGAGGGTTAGATCCACAAAAGATGTTATTGTGAGAGCTTTACCCGACAATGACGGCAGTGCCCTTTTGGACATAAAGACACTTTTGTATTTTAACTGGTTGGGTACGGTTCATTGTCCTGGTAAAAAAAAAGTGTTGTCATACATACATTGAACACTACTTATTGCTATCGATGAAAGGGAGAAAAGACGTGTGCTTTTTTCTTCCACACTCTATTGTGTTCACACTTCAATACACATCACTGCTTCCATCATCTAACTGTCTGTATACGTATAAAAGTCACATCAAATTGTACCTGTCTACAGTCCAATAATATCCAATGTCCTTCATGTACAAAACTAACTACGACTAATGCATACAAAAGATTTTGATTTTAACCATTTATTAAGCTATATGAAAAGTAATTCAGAGTTGTCATCTAAACACCAAGTTTCAGCTACCCCACCCACCAAACCCACCCCACCCCACCCCACCCCATCCCACTCCAACCCACCCCACCCTTATAATTTCACTTGTATTAAACTTTAATATACACTACAAGTCGTTGGTCCTGTTTCAATGTTTTTATTTGGCCATTCTGCATTTAACACACATAAACATCCTTCCTTTTTACTCATTTCAAGTTTCTAATCGTGTTTAATCGAACACATAATAATTCCCATAGGAATTACTAGAGGTCATAAAGCTAAGATTAAATAAACTACCCCAGTATATATATTTCTCTAAAGTAACCAGTGATATGCAGTGTAGAAGCACGTTGTCATGACATAGATGCACGTTGTCGTGACATAGAATGAGCTGAGTATATATTCCATATTTTTTGTTCTAAATGGCACGGTATAAGAATTATTCTACATATTACATGTGTATATGTATAGTAACATTAGTGTGTCAATTGACAGCAAAGTGTACAATCTTTGAACAGTTCACTGAAAGCTCTTAACACTAGCCTCTGAAAAACGCCAGTTCACTGAAAGCTCTTAACACTAGCCTCTGAAAACCATCATGAAGGAATTAGCGGCACAAATTAAATGGCACGGTATAAGAATTATTCTACATATTACATGTATATGTATATTAACATTAATGTGTCAATTGACAGCAAAGTGTACAATCTTTGAACAGTTCACTGAAAGCTCTCAACACAAGCCTCTGAAAACCATCATGAAGGAATTAGTAAAGAAAAGTAAACAGACCTACATTTACTTTCAAAAGGGAATGATCTGACATCAGCCATGACCTTTAACCTCTGGTTGCTTCCACTGAGGTGAATGTGTTGACAGCTGTCAAATCTTGAGTCACATGAAAGTAACCTGGTTTAACTAATTAGCACCACAGTTATAGAGGAATATATCAAATTCTACACATTGTGATTTGAAACTATACCAAAAGTACACAAGAACACTCTTTGTTTAATAATTGGACATATACAAAAGGCTTAAAAATGCCATGTTTGATTTTAAAAAATATTAAAAAATACACGCCTTGACATTCTCTAATTTTTTTATTAATCACCAGTTTTGTCCTTTAGTTTATTTAGTTTAATTCTGTTTACATTTACTTCACTTTACTGTACCTTTAATAATCAAACCCCCTCCCCAACATATTACATGTACTAACAAACAAACGAACGGCAAATGAACAAAATTACTTAATAAATAAATAAATAAATAACTTAAAATAACAAACTAAATAAATAAATAAATAAATAAATAATTAAATAATAAAATAAATAAATAAATAAATAATTAGATAAATAAATTAATCTATTAATCAATTAATTAATTAATTAATTAATTAATTAATTAATAACTATGGTAACTTAATTAAGACATCACACTATCCTAGGAGTCATGGTCCTAGCAATAAGGCAGTACTATGCCCTCTTAGTCAACTTCGTGTGCAACTAATGCAATTAAATTTCCTGTGATTTACCAAAATTTGATGTTCTTGATAATGTGGAGACTGACAACTAGTAGTATGCTCTCTTAGCCAAATTGATGTACCACTGCTGCACAGCAACTTCCCCTTGTGACACACTACAACTTATCACTATAATCACACAATATGTCATACAAGCTTTAATGAAACAACTTCATTTGTTCGTTTAGGTCAACTTCCTTAACTATACAAACGTCCACAAGTGTGATATTGGTATGTTTATAGAGTATAACTATGCATGGTGAAAATTGTAATGGTCATGTCTGTTCTAAATATGGTTAAAAATGCAAAAATGAAATTCAGGAATCACATTGATATGGTCAACTCTGGGAGAAGGTAGTGTCCTAGGAACCATGGACAATGTGACGGTCAACTAAAGGGTGTCCTCAGACTCCTGAGAACCATGGACAATGTGACGCATGGCGGTCAACTTCGGGGGTCAACTAAGGGTGTCCTGGGAACCATGGACAATGTGGGAGTCAACTAAGGGTGTCTGGGGAACCACAGACAATGTGGCAGTCTACTAAGAGTGTCCTGGGAACCATGGACAATGTGGGAGTCAACTAAGGGTGTCCTGGGAACCACAGACAATGTGGCAGTCTACTAAGAGTGTCCTGGGAACCACGGACAATGTGGCAGTCAACTAAGGGTGTCCTGGGAACCACAGACAATGTGGCAGTCAAATAAGGGTATCCTGGGAACCACGGACAATGTGGCAGTCAACTAAGGGTGTCCTGGGAACCACGGACAATGTGGCAGTCAACTAAGGGTGTCCTGGGAACCATGGACAATGTGGCAGTCAACTAAGAGTGTCCTGGGAACCATGGACAATGTGGTGGTCAACTAAGGGTGTCCTGGAAACCACAGACAATGTGGCAGTCAACTAAGGGTGTCCTGGGAACCACGGACAATGTAGCAGTCAACTAAGGGTGTCCTGGGAACCACGGACAATGTGGCAGTCAACTAAGGGTGTCCGGGGAACCACAGACAATGTGGCAGTCAACTAAGGGTGTCCTGGGAACCACGGACAATGTGGCAGTCAACTAAGAGTGTCCGGGGAACCACAGACAATGTGGCAGTCAACTAAGGGTGTCCTGGGAACCACGGACAATGTGGCAGTCAACTAAGGGTGTCCGGGGAACCACAGACAATGTGGCAGTCAACTAAGGGTGTCCGGGAACCACGGACAATGTGGCAGTCAACTAAGGGTGTCCTGGGAACCACAGACAATGTGGCAGTCATCTAAGGGTGTCCAGGGAACCACGGACAATGTGGCAGTCAACTAAGGGTGTCCGGGGAACCACGGACAATGTGGCAGTCAACTAAGGGTGTCTTGGGAACCACAGACAATGTGGCAGTCAACAAAGGGTGTCTGGGAACCACGGACAATGTGGCAGTCAACTACGGGTGTCCTGGGAACCACAGACAATGTGGCAGTCATCTAAGGGTGTCCAGGGAACCACGGACAATGTGGCAGTCAACTAAGGGTGTCCGGGGAACCACGGGCAATGTGGCAGTCAACTAAGGGTGTCCGGGGAACCACGGACAATGTGGCAGTCAACTAAGGGTGTCCTGGGGAACCACGGACAATGTGGCAGTCAACTAAGGGTGTCCTGGGGAACCACGGACAATGTGGCAGTCAACTAAGGGTGTCCGGGGAACCACGGACAATGTGGCAGTCAACTAAGGGTGTCCTGGGGAACCACGGACCATGTGGCAGTCAACTAAGGGTGTCCTGGGAACCACGGACAATGTGGTAGTCAACTAAGGGTGTCCGGGGAACCACGGACAATGTGGCAGTTAACTAAGAGTGTCCTGGGAAGGACAATGTGGCAGTCAACTAAGAGTGTCCTGGGAACCACGGACAATGTGGCAGTCAACTAAGAGTGTCATGGGAAGGACAATGTGGCAGTCAACTAAGGGTGACCCGGGAAGGACAATGTGGCAGTCAACTAAGAGTGTCCTGGGAACCACGGACAATGTGGCAGCCTACTAAGGGTGACCCGGGAAGGACAATGTGGCAGTCAACTAAGAGTGTCCAGGGAACCACGGACAATGTGGCAGTCAACTAAGGGTGACCTGGGAAGGACAATGTGGCGTCTGTACATGCCTGAGTGATGCATGGTGATTCTATCTGTATTATATCACCCTTTGTTGTGCCAACATACACAACAGTTGAGGAATTACTAAACAACATAGTCTATCATGACTATATATATTTGATCATTTTGACCTCTGCAACCTCAAAATAGTTTTCAATTTATTCATCACGGTTTATTCAAGCCACTTCAAAATGTTGTATTTATAAGTGAGATCGCTATGACAACAGCATGATTGTTCTCTTTAAATAGTACCATCTGTTACAATTCAGATTTTTAAACTGAGATTAAATGACTGACAAATATAGTAACTAATACTTAAATATGGACGAAGTTTTAGTTTATGGTAAAATGCTCTACGGAGACCACTATCAATGAAAATAGAATGCTCCTCCAGGACCACTATCAATGCTGTTATCACAAACAGTGTTCTTTGTGGTCTGGATGCCAACTTGATTTCAATTTCAAACTACACCATGTCTGGTCAAAGTCCCTCAATCAGCACAAAAAGTTGTTCATCCAATCAGAGAACCCCAACTGTTATAGTGACATAAATAGTTTATAAGAGCTGACATATATACCATATTTGGACATTACATATTAAGTGCCCCAATAAACACTACATTATGTAAGTTTAAGAGGGACTGTGTTATTGGTTAGAATTTTGTGATTGATTAACAAAGACATGATGTTAATGACTGTGTTGATGGCTGTGGATGAATTTTAAATTGTATCTCGCGCATCTCACGACTTCTAGAGTAACCACTTTGACTATACTGTGAGTGGAGGTGTAAATAGTAACAATACTGTATGGGAACTAGACTGTGAGTGGAGGTGTAAATGGTAATGATACTGTATAGGAACTAGACTGTGAGTGGAGGTATAAATGATAACGATACAGTACAGGAACTAGACTATGCTCCTCGTGGCCAAATCAAGAAATCTTTTCTCTCTCTGCATAATAACTTGAATATGGCATATTATTGGGTGGATAAGAAACAAACTCCTGTGCTTACATTCCAATAGGTTAGTGTAATAGCAGGTCTAGTGAACAATACCTCCTCAGGGTTTGTCTGGAAATTGTATACCTATTCAGTAATCCACCATGGTTCATGACCTAGGCTACAGCTAAGGTCAGCTTAGACAACTCTATGGCTTGCCATTCAGCTGTTTTCTTTAAAGCGGTCATGTGAATAACAAGTGGGTATTTATTTTGGATTTTTAATTCATAAAGCAATTTTACAATGTTTTTTTATTTACATTTTATGTGAAACAGCAAATCTGTGTTTGTATCCCAATAAACTGCCAAAAAATTTAAAATGTGTAAAATGTTTGTTATTTTACGTACAATAACAAACTTTTCAGACACTTTGTAGCTTTTTGCATTTTATTGTTTTACAAACAAGGACTTGGTATACGTTGCTTCACATTGTTTTTTCAAGTAGGAAAACAGGAAAGTTGTTTTATGAATAAAAAATCCAAAATAAATACCCAATTCTCATCCATATGACATTGACCACTTTAAAACCACAAAAGGTATATCTGGAACATTTTTTTGAGAATTGTTTTATTCCATATAATTATAGTGACTGTACCGCCATATATATATATGTGTGTGTGTGTGTGTGTGTGTGTGTGTGTGTGTGTGTGTGTGTGTGTGTGTATCTGTGTGTGTATGCATGTATGTGTATGTGTGTATGTGTCTGTGTGTCTGTGTGTGTGTCTGTGTGTGTGTCTGTCTGTCTGTGTGTGTGTCTGTCTGTCTGTCTGTCTGTCTGTGTGTGTGTCTCTGTGTGTGTCTGTCTGTGCGTGTGTCTGTCTGTCTGTCTGTCTGTGTGTGTGTCTGTGTGTGTGTGTGTGTGTGTGTGTGTGTGTGTGTGTGTCTGTGTGTCTGTGTTTGTGTCTGTGCGGCTAGACTCCACATTAATACACTTTGTTGAAGACTTCCATTTAATCATCTCACAAAACCTTCACCAGAAAAAGAACACCACAGACAAATGTCCACCTACTCTCACATGTTGAAAACAAGTTATCAATTTTTATAAGTTATGAGGGATGACATTGTTGTCATAATCTTGTACACTACCATTGTGAGTGACCTCGGCAGTATGTATATTCATTAAAAGGTTATGTTACTAATGGCCCTTGATCACATACATCCATAACATGTCAAACTATGTATTATTTTAGTCTGGAGGCTATTGGTGGATTTGAGATCCTCCTTCCATGTCACACTAAATGGATCGATCTAGAATCACATTCTGTTATAAAATTTGAATTTTACCACCAACAGCTGTTTGGAATATTTCTCTACAATTATGACATTATCATTGTCTCACATGACTTATTTTCTGACTGTTAGGGTAGTCTCTGTTACCCAGACTCTCACCACTAGGGCGAGACCACCCAGACGAGAGTCTGGGAAAACAAGATTTGAACTACCCCATGCAGGATATATCTCCGGGAGCAGTGCATGCTGGGAATACTTCATGTCCAACATTGCAGACTGCATGATTTAGGTATTTTCAAGACAGGTTATCACTTCTCAAGTGACTGAACCATCTTAATTACTACAAACAGGCCTCCTAAGCCCATATTTTGTGACTTGGATGACATGTACTGTGTGTGACTTCTAGCATAGGGTAGTTGGAATCTTGTTTCCCAGACTCTTGTCTGGGTGGTCTCAAAGAAGAGCCCCTAGCGGTGATAGTCTGGGTAACCAATACTAACTGGAGGTGGAGTTTGTAAAAAAACATTATTTGCATGTCAAACACGATTGCACTATTAACTTTGGGTATTTGCACAAGTGCTTGCAGTGTTGTCTGCAGCCACACTTTCAAAAGTGCAGTGAGTGAAAGTGCAGCAGAAAATATTTCAAATACAAGTGCACATCCCCTGAGTATACCCACACTGGCACTCACACGACATGAGGTTCTGTTATAAACTTATTATCACATACGTTTATCAGAAAACAGCAAATTTCCGTAAAAATGACGCTCACGCATTTCATGTACAACAAATGATTGTGCCCTCATTTGCATATCATTTGCATGCAGGTATGCAATAATGTTTTTGGTAGTGCACTGCAGTGAAAATACCACCAGTGTGCGTACACT
>NC_135571.1:12111439-12118939 GCF_964340395.1 Glandiceps talaboti
GACTTTTAAAGTGGTCATATGGATGAGGATTTGTTATTTATTTTGGATTTTTAATTTATACAACAATTTTATCATGACTTCCTACTTGAAAAATCAATGTGAAACAACATATGCTAAGTCCTTGTTTGTAACTTTGATAAATTATTGCAAAAGATTAAATATATATTATAAACTATTTGTTATTGTACGTACAAGAACAAACATTTTACATATTATTCTTTAGCTTGTTGCAATGTATTGAGTTACAAACACAGACTTGGTCAATGTTGTTTCACATTGATTTTTCAAGTAGGAAGCCATGATAAAATTGTTTTATAAATTAAAAATCTAAAATAAATACCAAATCCTCATCCATACGGACACTTTAATCAATTTCAAGTGATGGTTAAGTATACTTCAGTAAGTTGAATACTGCGAACTTTTAAATATGCAGCAACAATTACGCTAATAAGCTAAGGATATAAACTAGCCTTGTGTCCCTTTAAATTATGATGACATGACAGATTAGAGATTATTTGTGACAAGTCAAACAGATCTTGTAGTGTTTTCTGATAAATATTTCTTTTTATTGGAAGAGATTTATCAGATCTACTAACAGTGAATGACACGGGTTACCCTCATATCAGCACTTCCTAAATAAATTAATGACCACATAAAGTCAACGATCGTCAATGCCTTCACTAGGAGACCATCCAGTGTTCTCAAAGAGAAGTAGGTATGTAAGTTCTTACAGTTCCTTTACCATGTTATCAGAGTTCCCTACCACATTACCACTGGTACCAGTGTCTTTGTATGTTTTTCAGTTGCTCCCTTCTGGCTGCCACTATCGATCCTTAAAAGTCAGGTCGGTACGTTTTAGCAACAGTTTCTTCCCACGCGCAGTCACTGTCGTGATAATCTTTTAATTAACTTGCATAGTTTTAACAGTTTTAACAGTTTTACTCTTGTCTCATGTCGGTAGTTTTGGTGTTGTCTTGTATGGATTGTAGATTGTTTGTTCTGAGCGACATCACAATATTTTCCTAGTGTATTTTTTAAATAATGCATAACGGCAATAAATATATTATTATTATTATTATTATTATTATTCTCAAAGCAGCCATTATGGATGACATATTGGTATTTATTTTGGATTTTTTTATTCATATAACAACTTTACTATGTTTTCGTACTTGAAAAAAGCAATGTGAAACAACATATACCAAGTATAAATTTCCAAAAATTAAAAAATATCTCAAATGTTTGTTATTGTACGTACAATAACAAACTTATCAGACACTTTCTAGCTTTTTGCAATGTACTGTTTTACAAACATTGACTTGGTATATGCTGTTTCACATTCTTTTGTTAAGTAGGAAAACATACTTAGAGCTGTTGTATGAATAATAAATCTCAAATAAAGACTGATTTGCCATCCATTTGGTCACTTTGAATTAAGGGCAGTATTGAAAGTTACAGTAAAATCTACCTGAGTTCCTTAATACAGAAAAATGTTCAGTATTGATCTATACATACCTTTGAGGAAGTGATCTCTTACAGTTGTTACGTGTTTTGTACTGAATGTAGACATGAAAGTAGCCCACATCAGGTAGTTTCTAAGAATTCATTGTCAGTTAGGGACGATAGCACAATGTTGCACAAGCTCAATAAATGAACACACTTGTTTAAGACAAACCCCCTCTCCTAAACGAACATTCAGAAGTGCGACATCACACGTTTATATATGACTCCACCTCCAGTGTTTGTAAACTAAAATCATGTGGGAAAGCGACGATGTCATCATGTTTATATGAACGCTGTAGGAGGGGGAAGCACAGAATTTTGTATGAGAGTAACGGGACTGACTAGACGGTATAGTGTGAAGATAACATAGTACGGAATACGGTCTGTAAGGAACTAGACTATATTAAGCAAGAAATGAGAAGATTGACTAGACAGTATATATAGTATGACGATAACACTAGTGTAAAATCTGGAATAGGTCTGTCAGGAACTAGACTATCTGCACTCAAGATTATTAACAAAGATATCTGTGACACAAGGCTAACAACTTGTCACTCCATCTTGACTGTAATCTGAACTTACATTTGTGATATTTTTAGCAAGTGTGAAAAGACATATCCCAGGGACAAATAGTTCATTCGCACAGCATTGTCATAAATAACTGTTGGAACATGGGGGCTATATGCCAAGGCTAGGAAGTGATTTGTGCTGACGAATGGTAAGCATATAACATTCTGTGCTGTATGTGGATAGCTGCTCTGGTGTATAGCCTAGCGATATATATTAGATGATATGACATTGCCGGGGTAATTTTTCACAAAGGTATATGTGAGACAAGTTGTGCCAATGCATGATAGCACGTCACATCATGAACTGAATACATTTTGTAATATTTTCATTTCATATTTTATAAATATATAAAAATTATCAGTCTTGTACATTAAATATTCTAGAACTAATTAAATTAATACATTGACATTTGACTCACAAATTATAAATATTGAATTGGTACTATCTTATTTGCCCATTGATAACATCATTACCATGTTGTGATTAGGTCAAAGTTGCCATGACAACACACATATTGCCCATGGGCAGTAATATAAGTTTTACTGGACTGGAAAGAATCTCACATGTAAATATCTACATATAATCAAAAATATATTGTAATTAAACATAATTTGAAGAATACAATAATGGACCTTGTACAAAATCCTTCAACTCACGGCAAAATAATCACTTTTTGTTGTTCAGATTAGTGTCAAACAAAGTTGGTACAAAGAGAACTATTGATTCTGAACTGTCACAAGGATACAGTAATAATTATCATCATAAAGTGTGTGTGTGTTTGTTTGTGGTAGGCAGCAGCATGTATTTATGCAAACAATTAACGAACTATCAAATCTAGATAGTTATGCATCAAACTTTTACTAAAGGCTCCGTTCGAATGAGGATTAAAATTAAAATGTGAAAAAGAGATGTCTGGACAAAAGAAGGGCTAATCCTTCATTGACGTGTTACTGCGATGTTTTTTTCAAAAAACACACTCAGACTGATTGGTCACAATGTGGAGCAATAACGTACATCAGCCTAATTGATCATATTCAAATGAAAAATATGCAAATATGTCCTCACTGAGGTGAGTAAAATAGCAACATAATTTACATATAGTGAATATTATGTAAATATCTACGAACAGACATGCTGATAACTGCCATTGGGGGTGTGGCGTAATTAATCGGGTTGCCGTTGACAACATTAAATGTAGTGAGTGACACAGCAGGGCAAAATCACAGATTGCAACATAAATGGAATATAAACCAAGGTTAATTAATTACTGTTATCTATACTAACAGTGTTATATAATTCACATCAAATACACTGCTTTAATTTTAAATTAATCTAAACTTTTCACTACAAATAAAAAAAGACCTTGTACTCAAGGCTGATACTTTATTCATGTTTACTTTCTTACATAATGTAATTGTTTTTGAATATTCAGAGATCAGCTGATTCATCAAGTAACAATTAAAAACAAACTTATCAAAAATAATAATCTCATGTCTCACATCATTACAGTTAATTGTAATTTCATTATGTTATTTCTATCATGTGAAATAGTTAAAAAGTTGTTAAGATAACAGATCCTTGGTCCAATAATGTTAAAAATAGCTGACATTACATTAATACTGTAACCCTTGAAATTGCTAAGTGGATCTTTACACTACTGAGAGTGTTAGATGGATTAGAAGAATTTGAATTGACTAATGGAATATTTGAAACAGCTTGGCAAGAGAGACTTGCTATTATTACATATATGTACCAGAGATTACTTGCACTGGTGTGTTTGTATACTAGTGGTATTACTACATATGTACCAGAGATTACTTGCGCTGGTGGTATTATTACATATATGTACCAGAGATTACTTGGCTGGTACACACACATACTAGTGGTATTTTCAATGTAGTGCAATACCAAAAACATTATTGCATACCTGCATGCAAATTATATGCAAATGAGCACACAATCATTCACTACACATGAAATCACATGATCATGCTGGCTGATTTTCATGATTTTTATGGGAATTTGCCATTTCAGATAAACATATGCAATAACAACAGAACCCCATGCTACGTAAGTTCCAGTGTGGGTACTCAGGGGTATTTGTTTTCGGTTGCATGTTCACTCGCTTTTCGGTCGTGGTGTACACTACAGTGCAAATACCCTGAGTATACCATACTTGTCATGGGGTTCTGTCATAGTATATATTTTTTGAGAGAGATATTCCAACTAGTAAATTACGGCCCAAATATGTGTACTTGTGTCCAAGGAGCTGAGATATATATATAGATAGGGGCCAGTAGCCGGCAAAATAAACTGCCTACTCTATAATTTCTTGCCGGCTGCTTTTTCATAAATTTATGTTTAAAAATTCTTTGTTTTCACCACTCTATGTCTCAACCATAGGTTTTACCAACTATTCTTCTAACTTGACCTGCTACATTACAATTATCTACATCCTTGCATAATATATATTTTCTTCTTCAGAAATACGGATAAGGACCAGTAGCCAGCAAGATACACACACTGGCTACTCTGTCATTTCTTTCCAGCTGCTTTTTCACAAATATATGTTTTAAAAATTCTTTGTTTTAACCACTCTATATCCAAATTCGCTGGTCTCAACCATAGGTTTCAGCATCTACTTTTCTAATTTTACTTGCTACTTTTAAAATTATTTACATCCCAGAGGGTCGGATGGTAATATGCTACAGGTGAGGATACATAATATCTCAATTTCAAGATACACAATAGCCATAATATGCACTGTAATTATTAGATATATTCCCAAACATTTTTCTTCATTCAGCCATGGAAAATACTTGTGACCTAAGGGGCCTTGTCACTACCAGTCATTAGACTAAGGGCCCTGTCACTACCAGTCATTAGACTAGTGACATACCATTATTAGGTCACAAGTATTTTCCGTCTGAAATGAAGAAAAATTATATAAATATACCTCCTCACGCATAACTTATGAAAAATTGACAAAAATATTTTAGCTTGAGCACTGCAGAATAAGTGACATAGACATGGGTTGTTGTGATGTAGAACAGCCAGGGTATATTATCAGTATTTTCTGTTCAAGGACAATAACTTGGCTTGTGCACGGCATAATATTAATTTGTCTAAATCACATACAGAGTGAATGTTTATGATTCGATGGGAATTATATATAATTTTATTCTAATTTAGATTTGGATAATTATAATTTTATTCAGTAACAGTTGAGAGCATATTGTAAAAATCTCAATTGCGATGAATGAAAACCTTTTCTCTTATACCCCTCCCCCACCCCCCATTCCACCCCACTATATGGTGGCATCTCAGTCCTGCAAGCATCCTGACTATTCTCATGTTATCTAGTATATGTAACAATAGCCAACCAGCTGTATATATATATATAGTACATCATCAATAACAGATTGTATTATGATACTCGGACAATACCTTTCTTCTAAACAGAATTTTAATGTTTTGTCTGGTTTTTTATATAAAATTCTTCGATCACTTACACAAATTTTTAAAAATAACACTAATTTTTGTTTGAGTGTGTGTAAAGTTATTAGTTACAATGGAATGCCTTTCCAGGTGAGGAATGTGTTTACAATGGCTGTGCAGGGCCTTCAACTTAAATACAAAAAAAAAATGTTTAAAAAAGCCAAGCGGCTCTCTGTGTTTGTAATTTAAATCACACCCAAAATTCCTTAGAGCTATAGCACCCTATTTTCTTTCACAGTAGCTATGCTGTGTTGTATTAGTCATTTCAATAAACTCGTTTGTAAACATCTTGGAGTGCACTCCGACCTCAACTTTTGTTAGAACTTTAAAATGATATTGTGCTATCTAAATCTATAATCGCATCTACAATCGATTGAACTCATCTGTTTTATCCCTATACATGTTTCCAGGGACGAATTACAAGAAAAAAAGGTTGCGTTCTTGCGAGGGGAATCATACTCAAAAATAAGTTTCGTGCGTTACTGATTCCCTCTGTTCCATTCTTTGCGATTTCTAAAGGAGTATTTGCGTTGACAAGGCCACAATGCTTCGCCCCGTTTCTATTCATGACTACAATTGCGTGCAAATTTGCCTGTTTATGCATCACGCATTTACGATGTGTAAAAAGGGAAATTATTTCGAGTTTATCAAACCAAACATTGATGGCCACTTGCTTGTTAGTGTACGCATGAATGGATAAAAACCTCAGCGCAAGACGAGTCATTAACTTCCGCATTGTTTATTACCCAATAAAAACTACTGAAGCGAAACGTGATCATGATGGGCCTAAACAAAAAAATATTAACACCTACAAAATAAACCAACAAGTTTTGTATCAACATCCACAGACAATTAAGGTCAAGAAAAAAATAACAGCATGTCTTTCCTTTGCGTATTATAGTATTATTATAGCGTCTAGACGAACTAGACGTGATCAATACACGAGCTGGTATGTATATTGACAAACTAAAAACAACTTGGTTGGTTTGTGTGTTGTGTCTCGTTATTTATCACTGGGCAAGCTATCAACTGCACATCCCTAATGACGTCAAAAACTCACAAAATATCATATTTTTAACATCTTACAAAATATATTTTGTATTTCTTCACTCACCCCATCTAATCGAATGACACCAGTTGCCCGTCGCTTCTCTCGAACATTCCTTTTGTCTTGCGGTCTCCCCTTTTTCTTGTCTTTAAAACGGCTAGCACCTTTACTCGGTGTTACTGAACTTGCAGTGGCACCTGCACCTTCACTTCCTTCAAGTTCTTTATTTTTTGTCTCCCGTTCCCTTCTTCTGCGTGCTACTCTTGATTCGGAGTTTTCATCCGCCATCTTGGTATCGAGTTCGTGACTTTAAAATTTGTCAACTTCCTGGACTCACTGTGTATCCAAACTTTAAAAGTTTTACCACATGCCCCGTCTGCAGACGATTAGTAAATAAAAGATATTGTTATCGCACAATGAACAATACTGTTATCCGTCTTAGTATTCTACGGCTCCCTGTTACCATTCAGATTTTACAAAATTCACTTCTATATGAAGAATTTGAAGAATCATCAACGGGAATGAGAAAAACTTCGGCTGCTTACCGCGACGCGTCGTTCAAACTTCGTATCTGAAGGGACGTAACACCTCATTTGCATAGGTGATCAGCCTCTATTAAACGCATTGTGGACTATAAAATCACACGCACGTAATTTGAAAAATGCAAAGGGATGATTGTCAGGCATTTTTTGTATCTAAAACTGTATTTTAAAAACTAAAACCAGTAAAGAGATAAAAACAAGGATGATAATATATGCTTAGTTTTAATTTTGAGACACACATCTGTATTTTCTCACTCGTTTTGTTTTATATCTCGGATTACAATATAATGGTAAATAGCCGTGTATAATCAGCTGTGAAATAGATCAATCATATTTGTG